>NC_056458.1:18230416-18289719 GCF_018296145.1 Oncorhynchus tshawytscha
CCACAAACACAGTGAAACCCAGGCTACCTAAATATGGTTCCCAATCAGAGACAATGACTAACACCTGCCTCTGATTGAGAACAGAACCATATCAGGCCAGACATAGAAATAGACAAACAAGACATCCAACATAGAATGCCCACTCAGTACCCCCCCACCAAGGTGCAGACTCCGGCCGCAAAAACCTGAACCTATCAGGGAGGGTCTGGGTGGGCATCTGTCTGCGGTGGCGGCTCTGGTGCTGGACGTGGCCCCCACTTCACCGTAGTCTTAGTCCCCCACCTTGTCCGCTTCCGTGGCCTCCTAGCCACGGCGACCCTACTTAATGACCCCACTGGACTGAGGGGCAGCTGCTCGGGACAGAGGGGCAGCTGCTCGGGACAGGGGGCAGCTGCTCGGGACAGAGGGGCAGCTGCTCGGGACAGAGGGGCAGCTGCTCAGGACAAAGGGGCAGCTGCTCGGGACAGAGGGGCTCTGGCGCCTCTGGGCTGAGGGGCTCTGGCGCCTCTGGGCTGAGGGGCTCTGGCGCCTCTGGGCTGACTGGCGGCACTGGCGGCCCCTGGTTGACTGGCGGCCCCTGGCTGACTGGCGGCACTGGCGGCCCCTGGCTGACTGGCGGCACTGGCGGCCCCTGGCTGACTGGCGGCACTGGCGGCCCCTGGCTGACTGGCGGCACTGGCGGCCCGGCTGACTGGCGGCACCGGCGGCCCCTGGCTGACTGGCGGCACCGGCGGCGCTGGGCAGACGGGCGGCACCGGCGGCGCTGGGCAGATGGGCGGCTCAGGCGGCGCTGGGCAGACGGGCGGCTCAGGCGGCGCTGGGCAGACGGGTGGCTCAGGCGGCGCTGGGCAGACGGGTGGCTCAGGCGGCGCTGGGCAGACGGGTGGCTCAGGTGGCGCTGGGCAGACGGGAGGCTCCGGCGGCTCTGGACAGGCGGGAGACTCTGACAGCGCTGGAGAGGAGGAAGGCTCCGGCAACGCTGGACAGGCGGGAGCACCTGTAAGGATGAGCCGGAGAGACAGCCTGGTGCGGGGGCTGCCACCGGAGGGCTGGTGCGTGGAGGTGGTGACGGATAGACCGGACCGTGCAGGCGCACTGGAGCTCTTGAGCACTGAGCCTGACCAACCTTCCCGGTTGAATGGTCCCGGTCGCCCTGCCAGTGCGGCGAGGTGGAATAGCCCGCACTGGGCTATGCAGGCGAACCGGGGACACCGTGCGCAAGGCTGGTGCCATGTAAGCCGGCCCAAGGAGACGCACTGGGGACCAGATGCGTAGAGCCGGCTTCATGGCACTTGGCTCGACGCTCACTCTAGCCCGGCCGATACACGGAGCTGGAATGTACCGCACCGGGCTATGCACCCGCACTGGGGACACCGTGCGCTTCACAGCATAACACGGTGCCTGCCCGGTCTCTCTAACCCCCAGGTAAGCACAGGAAGATTGCGCAGGTCTCCTACCTGGCGTAGCCATACTCCCTGTGAGCCCCCCAAGAAATTTTTGGGGCTGACTCTCAGGCTTCCATCCGTGTCGCCGTGCTGCCTCCTCATACCAGCACCTCTACGCTTTCGCCGACTCCAGTTCTGCTTTGGGGCGGTGATATTCTCCTGGCTGAGCCCAGGGTCCTCTTCCGTCTAATTCGTCCTCCCATGTCCAGTACTCCTCGCGCTGCTCCTGCTGCCTTTCACCACGCCGCTTGGTCCTGTTGTGGTAGGTGATTCTGTAACGGTTCTCTTTAGTTGAAGGAGAGGCGGACCAAAATGCGGCGTGATGATGATTCATGTTTGTTTAATAAAGGAAAACTATACATGAATAAACTACAAAACAATGAAATGTGAAAACTCAAAACAGACCTATCTGGTGCAAAACACAGCGACAGGAACAATCACCCACAAACACACAGTGAAACCCAGGCTACCTAAATATGGTTCCCAATCAGAGACAATGACTAACACCTGCCTCTGATTGAGAACCATATCAGGCCAGACATAGAAATAGACAAACAAGACATCCAACATAGAATGCCCACACAGATCACACCCTGACCTTCCAACTCAGTGCCTCTTTGCTTGACATCATGGGAAAATCAAAAGAAATCAGCCAAGACCTCAGAAAATAAATTGTAGACCTCCACAAGTCTGGTTCATCCTTGGGAGTAATTTCCAAACGCCTGAAGGTACCACGTTCATCTGTACAAACAATAGTACGCAAGTATAAACACCATGGGACCACGCAGCCGTCATACTGCTCAGGAAGGAGATGCGTTCTGTCTCCTAGAGATGAACATACTTTGGTGTGAAAAGTGCAAATCAATCCCAGAACAACAACAAAGGACCTTGTGAAGATGCTGGAGGAAACAGGTACAAAAGTATCTATATCCACAGTCATAAGAGTCATACATCATCATAACCTGAAAGGCCCATCAGCAAGGAAGAAGCCATTGATCCAAAACAGCCATAAAAAGCCAGACTACGGTTTGTAACTGCACACGGGGACAAAGATCGTACTTTTGGAGAAAAGTCCTCTTTTCTGATGAAAGAAATAGAACTGTTTGGCCATAATGACCATCGTTATGTTTGGAGAAAAAGGGGGAGGCTTGCAAGCCAAAGAACACCATCCCAACCGTGAAGCACGGGGTGGCAGCATCATGTTGTGGGGGTGCTTTGCTGCAGGAGGGACTGGTGTACTTCACAAAATAGATGGCATCATGAAGGAGGAAAATTATGTGGATATATTGAACCAACATCTCAAGATATCAATCAGGAAGTTAAAGCTTGGTCGCAAATGGGTCTTCCAAATGGACAATTACCCCAAGCATACTTCCAAAGTTATGGCAAAATGGCTTAAGGACAACAAATTCAAGGTATTGGAGTGGCCATCACAAAGCCCTGACCTCAATCCCATAGAAAACGTGTGGGCAGAACTGAAAAAGCATGTGCAAGCAAGGATGCCTACAATCCTGACTCAGTTACACCAGCTCTGTTAGGAGGAATGGGCTGAAATTCACCAACTTATTGTGGGAAGTTTGTGGAAGGCTACCCAAAACGTTTGACCCAAGTTAAACAATTTAAAGGCAATTCTACAAAATACTAATTGAGTGTATGTAAACTTCTGACCCCCTGGGAATGTGATGAAAGAAATTAAAGCTGAAATAAATCATTCTCTCTACTATTATTCTGACATTTCACATTCTTAAAATGAAGTGGTGATCCTAACTGACCTAAAACAGGGAATCTTTACTAGGATTAAATGTCAGGAATTGTGAAAAACTGAGTTTAAATGTACTTGGCTAAGGTGTATGTAAACTTCCGACTTCAACTGTATACTGTAGATACTAGAAGTTTCGTAGCAGTTTCACTGATACGTGTTGCTCTGACAATTAAAGGAAGGAATGTTAATCATAGGTGAATATACAACTAAACAGATCTTAACACATACTGGTTCTCCTGTAGTTTAATAAACCAAACAGATGTAGTTGTCAATGGAACAAAATGGGATAGACCGATAGATGCTGATCAGATTGAGAAGTGAACTGAAACGTCCCGAGCTCTTTGAGGACAGATTAAGAGGGAATTGTTGGGTGGATTTCACATTTCACATTTCTAACTTTCCTCACAATTTCCTCTTCCTCCTTTCTTTCTCTCCGTGGAAAGACTCCACATAATGAGAGTCCTAATGGCCCCTTTGTCTGGAATATCATCATTCCTCTCAGAACGCTCGGACCGTCAGAAAAACCTGGGGTGAGCTGTGATTAGCCATCAATTTATTCTGTGGCTGCGATTGAGAGGAAGGGGCTGAAATGGTAATGTGTTTAAATGTCAGTGGAAAGGTAGGGATCTCATCAACCTTTGGTCACCCAGCAGCTTTGAATATTCTTATTGGCGTCATGTATTAGTAATGAGATTTGAAAAGTAAGTAAAAAATTTAACCTTCGCTGTACCTGAAAAACCATGAATATTAACAAGGCCTATTATGTGTACATGATCTGAAAGAATTTAACCTTGTGCTGCCTGTCTTCCTGCGGGGCCCTCCATCTCTATTTCTCTCTCACCCTCTCCAGGTTGGGGATAAGGAGAGGAGATGGTGTTTGCCGAGTCTCAGGGCTGGCCGTGTGGCTGGCTGGCTGGATTAAGGCTTCATCAAGGAGCAGGGCTCCTGAGAAGGACAGGGATTGACACATCTATCCACACAGACAACAAAGACAGGTACAGTCATGGGATGTTGACGCTCTAACACACTGAGCTAGCAATACTTACCGTATGCACACATCAAATCTGAATACCTGCTGTGATTTGATACCACGCAGCTCTGTTACGCCCATACACTGAATATAGGAATCATCATATAGAAGACTTTGGAGATATTAAACCAGGTCTGTGTGTGTGTGTGTGTGTGTGTGTGTGTGTGTGTGTGTGTGTGTGTGTGTGTGTGTGTGTGTGTGTGTGTGTGTGTGTGTGTGTGTGCGTGTGTGCGTGTGTGCGTGTGTGCGTGTGTGTGTGTGTGTGTGTGTGTGTGTGTGTGCGTGCGTGCGAGTATGTGAGTGCATGTGGCATAAAAGAGGACTGAGGGCCTTCAGAGCCCCATGCTCCCAGGGGACCCTCTCTTCCTCTTATCCCAGATAATGTCCACCAGCTTGGGCCTGCCTTCATGAAAGCCTGGCCTTCCTCTCTCTGCTGTGATGCTTTGCTAAGCCTGTAAAGGCCTGGGCCTTATTATCTGACTGTTTATTGATTTGGAGAGGGATTCACTGCTGATCCTCTCTCATTAGCTGGGGGATAAAGTCATAATCCTCCAACCGGGGGTCATTCCTATTCCACACTCTGCTCCTTTAGGGGGTTCTCCTTTCATGGTGATACCTCACATCCTGCTGTGACTCGTCCACTTAGACACTTACTCTGATGGGTTCCGCAGAAAAGGCAAATGTCACCAGTCCAGATACACTGGATTAATATGATTTTTCTCTTTGTTAAAATTGTTCTTTCCATTTTTCTATCTCTGTTTCTTTCTGTTTTTTCCTTTCTCTCTCTCTCTCCCTCATCCATCCCTCCATCCAATCTTTTTATCTCTCTCCTTGTCAATCAATCCATTTACCCTCTGCCTTTTCCCTCATTATCTCAGCCTTCCTCTGGAGGTCTCTGTAAACCCCAGGTTCATGAACCTCTCCTCCTCTCCCTCTCTCCTCCCCTCCTCTCTTCCTCCCGGCGAGCTCGGAGCAAGGGGTATTGATCGTTGAGGGGCCGCACTCACAATGCGGCTGGGCTGGCTGGGCTAGGCCTGCATCTTTCAGGGGGCCAATCGATACGCTCCTTTTCTCCTCTTCAAAGTTCTTTATTCACAGAAACAAACAGGAGAGGTTGAGACGTGAGGTGGGAGAGAAAGAGAAGGGAGAGAGAGGGACAGGGGAGGAGGAGGAAGGAGAGGGATGTGAGTATATTACAGTAATTTACCCTCCTCCTCCTTTCCTCCTCCCTGTTTTTTAAGCCAGGGGATTCTTTCACCTCTACTATATGTGCTGGAACGAGACACAGGCCCTTTCTCCCCCTCTCTTCCACCCTAACACTCGATCTGTCTCTCTCCCTCTTCTCTGTTTCTCTGCCAGAGAAGTGGTGTTTGGATCAAAGAGGAGTGGCGAGGCGCGGATGGCAGCGGAAGCCTCGTGTCATGTCAGTTTAATGTTTTCATTCGGCTGTTTGAGAGCTGTCTCTCTCAGGGATGAGAGGAGAGAGGAAATACACCAGACGGAGCAGAGGAAACAGGGATATATGTGCTGCAACTGAAGATGGATTTGAAAAGTTAAACCATAACCATTAACAAACAGGCAAAACAAAGCCCTCATTATTCACATACACACACCACTGTACGGCTTCCCTTAGGAATAGGCTCAGTCATCAAAGGAACTCTGTGTGCATTAGTTACAACTTAGGACTACTACACAACACAACATATTCACTAATAATTGACTTAATGCATATCTCCAAAGGGCAGCACCTACACTAATGATAGTGGTGTATGACAGAGCCATGTTTTAAAATCATGTTCTCCATTCAAATCAACTGCAACCCTTTGTCATTGTTTGTGTAAATTAGTGTTGACAGCCAATCAGGGTTGTGATAACACTGAGAATCATGTTTGTTGGGAGACTTAAGACACCAGAAAAGGACCAGAATGCTTTGTACTTTCTGTGCAGTGTCAAAACATTCAAAACCACATCTGAATGCTTCTCTCTTAGAAAACAGTGATGATAAAATGCTACATTTTTATGTGATTTTTACTTGCATCTTCCTTGGTGTATATATGATCTTCGCTGTGATTTATAGCGTCAGAAACAATTATATTACACTTTTTATACCCAAGGTTTTCAGTAATTTGATGCTCTAGCGAGGAGATTGTTGGCTTTAACACAAATCATGTTTGAATCGTTACTTTAAGACCTCCAGATCCCCCTCCCCCGCCTCAGGAGAACCCAGATAATGAGGCCAGCTGGGGATTCAATCATTTCTAGATCTGTTGAAAAATAAGGAGAAAATAAAATCAAATAAAAAGAGAGAAATCAACTATTCCCCCCCAAAAATAAAAAAATTATCGACTTCGTTTTGAGGATTGATCATGTGCTTTCTAAATTCATTGGCCTTGAACTCCCTCAGTACCTCAATGCTTAAACACCCCAAACAATTCCTCCCCCCTCTCCCTTGTCGGAAAATAAATAAATCCTTCTGATATTATATTTCAGACACCTCTTTATCACACTCTACTCCATCTCCTCTGTCTCCAAGGTTTTCTGATTTCTCTTAAACAGCAACTCCTCCACTGACAAACACACACGTCTTGTTCTTCTCCTTCATGTCTTGTGGTGTGATGGGGTAGTGAGAAGGTCCTCATCAGAACAGAGTCAGGAGGACAAAGACTGCAATTACAGAAAAACAACTCGATGAGAGGATTCCAAGTGTTAGTCCGTGTTCTGTACTGTTTCATCTACTATAACCAACACTGCAATAAGCCAATATATAACACACAGCTCTTTGATGGGTGTTAAATGTATGATTATGTATGCACTTGAACCATATTACTGTTTGTGGCCTGTACTGTATCTCTGTTTGTGGCCTGTACTGTATCTCTGTTTGTAGCCTGTACTGTATCTCTGTTTGTGGCCTGTACTGTATCTCTGTTTGTGGCCTGTACTGTATCTCTGTTTGTGGCCTGTACTGTATCTCTGTTTGTGGCCTGTACTGTATCTCTGTTTGTGGCCTGTACTGTATCTCTGTTTGTGGCCTGTACTGTATCTCTGTTTGTGGCCTGTACTGTATCTCTGTTTGTGGCCTGTACTGTATCTCTTCACAGTTAGAGGGTTACAGAGATCCTCTCAGTTGTCAGACGGATGTCTCCAAAAACGTAAGTCATCAAAAGTGTTGCAGCTCTGATGTAAAATGATTAAGGCCCCTTGACAACACTGGACATGACTGAGTTACCCGTCCATCAAAGAGAACCATATCTGTTTGTCTGAGTGTCTAATCCCAGCAGAACCAGACTCACAGGGGCAGAAAACAACTTGATTTTCATTTTCAACTTCCACAGAGAACATCCATTAAGGTTGAGTGTCAATGTGGCTGCAGCTACATAACATCAGCATGGGCATTAGGAATGATAACAATGGTGATGATAGTAATGCACGTTTCATTTAAAAATCACTTGTTATACATTGCAATAGTAACTCGTACGGTAATAGTAACTTAATCAACACTATGTTTGCTATCAGGAAGCTATTAATTAATCTGTGTCCGTGGAAGAGTGAGTAGGCTTCAAAACCTTCCTTTAAGGAACATTTCTAAAATGTTCAACTTTATATTCCGTACTTCCAGCACCACCTAACATCAACACATGTTTTGTAGTAAAAAATAAAGAGGAAGAGAAGTGTTCCAAGGACATCATAAACCAATTAGTAGACAATTAGGCCTACTCATAATTGGTTAAAATCACATGATGCAAACCGATGATGTCATTGGAAACACTTATCTTTCTCTATCTTTTTCCACAAAACATAGAAATGTGCCATTTTCACAAAGGGTATGTTGATGTTGGGATGAGGATGAGGATGATGAAGCTGACATTTTTTAGAAATGTCCCTTTAAAGCGTCAATCAGCACTTAAAACGATAATAAAGTGTTTTATCCGCCATTGTTTTGGTAAAAAGCTGAGGGATTGGACTGGATAAATGCAACCACTATCAAATTCAAGCTGAGGGATTGGACTGGATAAATGCAACCACTATCAAATTCAAGCTGAGGGATTGGACTGGATAAATGCAACCACTATCAAATTCAAGCTGAGGGATTGGACTGGATAAATGCAACCACTATCAAATTCAAGCTGAGGGATTGGACTGGATAAATGCAACCACTATCAAATTCAAGCTGAGGGATTGGACTGGATAAATGCAACCACTATCAAATTCAAGCTGATGGATTGGACTGGATAAATGCAGCCACTATCAAATTCAAGCTGAGGGATTGGACTGGATAAATGCAACCACTATCAAATTCAAGCTGATGGATTGGACTGGATAAATGCAACCACTATCAAATTCAAGCTGATGGATTGGACTGGATAAATGCAACCACTATCAAATTCAAGCTGAGGGATTGGACTGGATAAATGCAACCACTATCAAATTCAAGCTGAGGGATTGGACTGGATAAATGCAACCACTATCAAATTCAAGCTGAGGGATTGGACTGGATAAATGCAACCACTATCAAATTCAAGCTGAGGGATTGGACTGGATAAATGCAACCACTATCAAATTCAAGCTGAGGGATTGGACTGGATAAATGCAACCACTATCAAATTCAAGCTGATGGATTGGACTGGATAAATGCAACCACTATCAAATTCAAGCTGATGGATTGGACTGGATAAATGCAACCACTATCAAATTCAAGCTGATGGATTGGGCAAGAGAACAACTGTAACAACTGTCAAATTCATAGACAGCCCTATGGATGCAAGGACTGACCATCCATGATATCAAAAGTATAGTTTTAACCACGTTTTGAGGTTATACAGTGTTTGTTTACATGTACATTGTTTAAAAACATTGGAGTAAAACAAGCTTATATTCTGTACTTTGTTGAAGCACCTTTGGCAGTGATTACAAACTCGAGTCCTCTCGGGTTTGACACTACAACTTGCGTCTGAAAATGGATGTAGCAAATGCAGATTGATCCTTTAAACCAACACACTGCAAAGGTCTGCTGAATTGATGTGGATGCTGACAACACAGCACCGGGAGGTTAGAGGAACTCTGTCATGCTTCATGGAGGCTCATCTCTCCGCAACATCAACATACTGAGTGCCTGAGCTACTGGAGCTTACACATGTCAGAGAGAGGCAGGAGTGATGCTTCAGTGAGAACAGGTAGAGTACATGTGTGTGCACACATGCTTTCTGCCATTCCTATAAGCAGGAGTGCTCTCTAGCCACAGCATTAGAAGCTATCTTTGGTGATAGAAATTTAGAATTAGATAATAGCGAACCCGTGGTCTGGCTGTCGGTGACTCTACCAGAAGGGCCTGAACTCCTCCTGTATGCAAACTCTCCCTGGGGACAATAGACATATAACACCCTCTGTGGTACTTTCTGTCTCTGTTTTGCCCTTACACACACACACACACACACACACACACACACACACACACACACACACACACACACACACACACACACACACACACACACACACACACACACACACACACACACACACACACACACACACTCTCTCTGGGAGGTGGCATCTGCTTTCAGGTGCCTGATCAATAAGTTGTTTGATATCAGCTGAGGAGGGGTACAGCCTGCGATACCCTAGCAGGGCCAACAGGGGCAGTGTAGGACAGCACACTGCAGTTCCCTTAGGGCAACATCAACTTCACGAGTACTATAGGTCAGAGACAGACCTTACTCATTGAGAATTTCACATACACTAACAAGTCACATTTTGACACAATGTCACGCACAGACATGGCCACGTTAATAAACACTATTCTGGTATATCAATACTGTCAGTTTTAATATTTTATTTTGCATATAAAGATAGTAAATAGATAACTTATACATTCTAAATAAAGATACATTACGGATGTGTTTATGTGTATCAATGACAACCTCATGCTAAGCTAACACTCTAATAGGAGACTAAATATAAATGATTTATATTACGTTTCCACTACTGATTGTACATCTCTATAAAGTGCAACCTATTTATAAAAAGGGCCAACAAAGCCTACTACTGCTTGATGAGCTGCTTGTTAAGTGCTGCAGCACTGCCACCCTGTGGTCGTCTGAAGTACTATACCCACTCAAACCCAGTCACAATCAAACCTGACTAAGTTAGAGAGGATGGACTTGACATATTGCGGGCTTTAGAGAGAAAACCACAATTAGATGTGTTTTTTTCTTAACTACATAATAACAAAATCCAATGCAAGCCTATGTCTTGATTAGTTCTGACAGTATTGCCACTCTCTTCCTTCCTGTTATGGCCATCTAGTGACTCCAGTGAGAGGGCTTGTTTGAATGGTAAGGCAAAAGCAAGAGTGAAGTTGTGGGAGGGGCATCTGAAACATCTGGATGTCAGACACCAATGTGGTTTTCCATCAGCCAGGCTCAGTGCAACATGTCAGTGTTGTCATTGTTTACAAAAGTTGTTCTTTATAATGTCGAAATATACAGGTCTCCAACCCCCATATCACGTATTCACAAACTGAAAATATACAGTGCATTTGGAAAGTACTCAGACCCATTGACTTTTTCCACATTTTGTTACATTACAGCCTTGTTCTAAAATTGATTCATGTTTTTCCTGATCAATCTACACACATTACTCCATAATGGAAACGGAAAACAGGTTTTTATAAATGTTTGCAAATGTATTAAAAATGAAAAATAAAAATACCTTATTTACATAAGCACCCTTTGTTATGGGACTCGAAATTGAGCTCAGGTGCATCCTGATTCCGTTGATCCTCCTTGAGATGTTTCTCCAACTTGATTGAAGTCCACCTGTGGTAAATTCAATTTATTGAACATGATTTGGAAAGGCACACACACATAAGGTGCATTGACAGTGCATGTCAGAGCAAAAACCAAGCCATAAGGTCGAAGAAATTGTCCATAGAGCTACAAGACAGGATTGTGTTGAGGCACATATCTGGGGAAGGGTACCAAAACATTTCTGCAGCATTGAAGGTCCTCAGTGGCCACTTTCATTCTTAAATGGAAGAAGAATGGAACCACCAAGACTCTTCCGAGAGCTGGTCACCTGGCCAAACTGATTAATTGGGGGAGAAAGGCCTTGGTCAAGGAGGTGACCAAGAACCCGATGGTCACTCTGACAGAACTCCAGAGTTCCTCTGTGGAGATGAGAGAACCTTCCAGAAGGACAACCATCTCTGCAGCACTCCACCAATCAGGCCTTTATGGTAGAGTGGCCAGATGGAAGCTACTCCTCAGTAAAAAGGCACATGACAGCCTGCTTGGAGTTTGCCAAAAGGCTCATCTTCCAACAGGACAACAACCCTAAGTACACATTAAAGAAAAAGCAAGAGTGGCTTTGGGACAAGTCTCTGAATGTCCTTGAGTGGCCCAGCCAGAGCCCGGACTTGAACCCAATCAAACATTTCTGGAGAGACCTGAAAACAGGTGTGCAGCGACGCTCCCCATGCAACCTGACAGAGCTTGAGATAACCTGCAGTTAAGAATGGGAGAAAATCCCCAAGGGGTGTGCCAAGCTTGGAGCATCATACCCAAAAAAAGACTCAAGGCTCTAATTGCTGCCAAAGGTGCTTCAACAAAGTATTTTCTCAAACGTTTAAAAAAAAACGTTTTTTCTTTGTCATTATGGGGAATTGTGTGTAGATTGATGAGGGGGAAAAACACTTTAATCAATTTTAGAGTAAGGCTGTAATGTGGAAAAAGTCCATTGTACAATCAATTGGTGAGAGAGAAAGAATGAAATATCACATTAATTTGTACCTATCCACTGTATACATGAACTGCAACAAAGTTGTTTCCTGTTTCAGCCACGTCTTTGTTCACGTTAGTGTGTGTCAAACAAAAACTCCCTAATGATTGGTTGACAATAAAGCCTACCACAATACAGGCGATGCAGTTGACATGTAGGCACAAATGTGACCGTTTTCATCCCCATAATGGCTCTCCCAGGTGGCGCAGCAGTCTAAGGCACTGCATGTCACTGCTAGAAGAGTCACTACAGACACCCTGGTTCAAATCTAGGCTGTATCAAAACAGGCCGTGTTTGGGAGTCCCATAGGGTGGCACACAATTGGCCCAGTGTCTTCCGGGTTTGTCTGGTGTAGGCTGTCATTGTAAAAGAGAGTTGGTTCTTAACTTACTTGCCTAAATAAATAAAGGTTACATAATGTAACACACTTTGAAAGGCCTGACAAAAGTGATCTGCCTGAATATATCGATAAAAGTTTGTGTGTCTGAGAGAGATTTAATAGTTATCAAAATGTCAAACTGTGTAACCAAGCATTTATAACGGCTAAGAAATGTATTGCCATGAATTGAAGGTTGTCAATGTCAAGTTATGTATCACTAGATTTGATTTATTACAAGATTAAGGGTATACTGGGCAACTTTCATAAGGTTGGGATGCCTTATGTGGAATACAGGAACTGGTACCAGAACCACACAGGTCCCCAAAACAGGTGACTTTACATGGAAGAGGTTTTAAAGCTGAGATCCGCATTAGGGGAAACAGTGTAACTGGCTGCCCGAGGAATATTTGTTATTTTGTTTATTAAATGGAGAAGAAAAAAATGGTAGTACCCTGCTGTTCTATCGCGTGTGCAATGATGTCCAACTTTTACCTTCGAGGAAAACTCAGAAATGATAGCTATAAAGTGTTACCATTTTTTATTTTAGTTCCTGATTCTGAAGTCCAGGATTAAGATGATGAAAACTGTGTCTGGATCAGCAGTTTGGGGCAGTTCCGTTTAGACAGCAATGTCTCAACGCTACCACAAAGGGGAGTCACATCCAACTGAAAACTTCAGTCCTATACATGAGCTGAGAGCTACAGAACAACTTCACTTCCTGATCAAGGCTGCATGTCATCAGTCTAAAAGGGCCTCCCCTTTATTTCTCTTTCTAAGACCTGGACAGGTTAGTGTTAGCCACCTAGTTAACATTAGCCACAATAAACTGAAATTCGTAGCATTAGCCAAATTGGAATTCGTAACATATCATTGCAACAAATTGGAATTCGTAACATATCATACTTATTGCAAATTTGAAACATATTGTAAGAATTGCAACATATGCCTTGCAGGTCCAAAGTCTAATCAGTGTGGGACAGACAGCGATTCCCACAGTCCTCCTCTGCTCTCTCAGTGATGCAGTCTGGGAAGAAAACTCCTTAGCTGGCCTGTGTGTGTGTGTGTTTGTGTGTGCTCGCAAATGCTTGTCCTTCTCTGGAAGAGAAAGAGAAGGAGGGGGAGTGCAGTGTGAACTTTCCTTCCTCTGAGGCCTCAGCGGTCCTGAAACAGGCGACCCCGGGCTCTCTGCGGAGCAGCTGTCAGACCCTGTGTCCTGGCTTTTCCGGCCTGGACTGTGGGAAAGTCAGGAGCACTGCTCTATCCCTCTAGCCTCCCTCTCATCCTGCTTCCTGTTGGGAAGCTAAATATACCCAAGCCTTTTGTTCCCCGCGCTTCCCAAAATATGCTGCCACCGCCGCTGACATCAAACATGTTCTTTCCAAGTTCCTCCCACCGGCCTATCGGATGCTGACACTCTTCCCTGACTGGCACAGAGGACTGTTTTCCTGCATGGAGAGGAGAGGAGATGCCCAGTGGAAGATGGGTTAGGGAGGCACAGGGGTAGAGGGTTAGGGGAGCTGTCTGGGCTGAGAAATAGGATGTCTTGTTGAGGTGGAAACCGAGAGCAGAGAGGTCATTGACCTGGTGAATTGAGTTCTGATTTGGACTAAGACTTTTTCAAACCACTTGTAATTTGCATTAACGAAGAATGAATAATCCAAAGACGTTATATCAACATGACTGAGTGAGCTCAATGGTGTTAACCTGAATGATTAGGATTTTGAGCCGCTTGACTTTCCTGTCCGTCTAAGACCAGACAAGGTCCACGGTAGTTTTCTAAATCATGGGTCAGAACATTCACACTGTAGGTAGGTCACAGCCAGATTATCTGGTGTTAGGGCTAAAAACGGGCTTCAAGCTAGAAACACACACACACCATTACACAATCACATATGCACGCACACACACCATTAGACATGCACACTTACACTCACATGGGTATACAAATAATCACAGTTCCTCTTCCGTTTTCCTTTTAGCCCACTAGCTATAACTGGGCCATTGAACTGAGCATACTGTAGAGCCATAGAGCAGGGGAATGGAGGAGAGGTGAAGACCATGGGATTGTAGTAAAGGATAAGTTATTAAATCATTGACTCTAACCATTCCTCAGGCTGGAATCACAAACATTACAGACAGAGTGAATGTGTATGTGTGAAAGAGAGAGAGAGAGAGAGAGAGAGAGAGAGAGATGTGATCCTGGTTGGCGGACATCATCTAATCATTCGTCAGTCATTTGATCTGTCTCCCTGTGTTATCTCGACATCTATTGTATCTCTACCGGACCTCTCTTTCCTTTCTCACAGAGATGACTGGGTCCATTCAGATAAACCTCTCTATACGTCAATGGTCTGTTTCGCCACAAATAGCCCATATCCATCTCCATCTCTGTCTCTCCCATTCACAGAATAAAGGATGCTCACTGAGTCTTCTGATGAGTAATCATCTGGGGCTCTGATGACTAAACCCCAGGCTTACGCATGTACCCAAGCACACGCACACACACGCGCACACACACGGACACACGGACACACGGACACACACACACACACACACACACACACACACACACACACACACACACACACACACAGAGAGAGACAGTAGTAAACATCTGACACGAACAATGGCTAACAAGCAGTGATTATCACAACCCAGCTCCCATCACTGCAGCAATGACTCCAACACCACCACTCGCACCCGCATCCTAGCCCTCCCTCCCTTCCTACCTCACTCTCCCCCTCCCTCCCTCTCTCGCTCCCTCTTTCTCTCTCCCTTCCAGGTCAGTGGCTGTGTCCGGTTGAATCGATGCACTCAGCAATTTGTAACATTTTGAAAAATGCAAGGAATGCATCAGCGTTTCCTGTTTCCAGCCGACAAACCACACAAGATTAGAGATCACATACTCGCGCTGAAACACATACACAAACTTTCAAGTGTAAAAAACTCACAAATAGACACACACAAAAAATAAACATTCTTACACAAGAAAACACACACAAAATATTACACGAGCAACAATCACACGCACACACACACACAGTGCCTGCACCCTTCTGTGGGTATTTCCACATCCTCAGTGCATCCAATAAATGCCCCCAGAGAGAACAGCAGAGCAGAGTACAGCCCAGCCGTGGACGAACATAACACAGTTCCATGGAACAACAGGAACATCTGGGTCTCTCATAACATCTCAGGCCTCCAGATACAGACCCTGCTCCAGACAGTGGCCAGAACCCAGGGAGATGGAAACAGGCCAGGCACTAAAGCAAAACATACTGGTACAGAAATACTGCAGGAACCCTCAGTGGACCAGATCCCAGATCAGCTCCATCACCGTGAGAATCATCCCACCTCCAGCTAGCTCTCCCTCTCCCTATCCTATCCTGGATTAAAATAGTAGTTGTTTTATTTAAATTTAAGTTGAGCTTTTGATTGAGACTGCTTGGGACCATTCCATTGGTTCTGTTGCACCAAGCAAGCTTGATCAAATGCAGATAAATTATGTGAAAGAAAATAAATTGAACGCAGATCTGCTTCCTATTCCTCGGGTCACCCCAGCCCTCCACATGCCCCCACGACAGAGGAACCTTTCAGGGTGGTTTTGGTCAGAGTCAAGGAGGGTATTGGAGAACATCTGTGAAGAGTGTATACATAATGATACACACAAACACTTCCTCTTACAGATACACAAACACACACACACACTACACACAAACACTTCCTCTTACAGATACACAAACACACACACACACACTACACACACACACTACACACACACGCGCTACACAAACACACACCAGTGGATGCTCTTCAGAGGAGAAAGGGGAGGACCATCCTCCCCAATGAATTTGATATATATATAGATACAACTATACTAAATGTAATCACATGTCACCAAATAATTGATTAAAACACACTATTTTGCAAAGAAGGTCTACAGTAGCCTCAACAGCACTCTGTAGGGTAGCACCATGGTGTAGCCGGAGGACAGCTAGCTTCCGTACTCCTCTGGGTACATTAACTTCAATACAAAACCTAGGATGCTCATGGTTCTCACCATCCTTCCATAGACTTACACAGTAATTATGACAAATTCCGGAGGACCCTCTCCAGCCTATCAGAGCTCTTGCATCATGACATGTTGTCCACCCAATCAAAGGATCAGATAATTAATCTAGTACTGAAAACATATGCTACAGCTAGCTAGCACTGTAGTGTATACAATGTGGAGAGTAGTTGACTTAAAGAGAGCAAGACAATAGCTGAACAAATATATTTCTTCTAAAATGAAGGACAAGCAAGAGAGACATAGATAGAGACATAGATAGATAGAGAGATATAGATAGACAGAGAGATATCATCATATATTTTTCACTTTCAGTTTCACTTACTTAGCTAGCAAATGCAGACAGCTATTTTAGCCTACTGAAACACCCTGCTCAAACAGAGGGATGCTATGTTAGCTAGCTGGCTATGATTTTCCAACACAACACTGGAACTCGTCAAAGTTAGCTAATTTATTGCTACCGGTGCTTGCCAGTGTAACTGCCAACTGACTGTTACTGTAACATTACTGTATGATTGTAGCGGGTTTACTAACGCATTAGTTCTATTAGCTATGCTGACTACGACGTTACTTTAGCTAATATGGAGACAACTATGTAGGCTGTGTGTAGCGGTTATGACATGATTTGGAAAGGTTTTTTCGCCTGGTCACATTCAGCTGATGTGTTATGCATTGAAGTCCACAAGCGAAGGGAAAAGGTGAGAGGAGGAGAGCGCATAGATCAGGGAAGTCCGGAACCAATACACGCAGTCAGTCAGGAAAGCTAAGGCCAGCTTCTTCAGGCAGAAGTTTGCATCCTGTAGCTCCAACTCCAAAAAGTTCTGGGACACTGTGAAGTCCATAGAGAACAAGAGCACCTCCTCCCAGCTGCCCACTGCACTGAGGCTAGGTAACACGGTCACCACCGATAAATCCAGGCGAGGCAGCTCCTCGCCCAAGCCTCTCCAGGTTCTCCTTTACCCAAATCCAGATAGCAGATGTTCTGAAAGAGTTGCAAAACCTGGACCCGTACAAATCAGCTGGGCTTGACAATCTGGACCCCCTATTTCTGAAACTTTCCGCTGCCATTGTCGCAACCCCTATTACCAGCCTGTTCAACCTCTCTTTCATATCGTCTGAGATCCCCAAGGATTGGAAAGCTGCCGCAGTCATCCCCCTCTTCAAAGGGGGAGACACCCTGGACCCAAACTGTTACAGACCTATATCCATCCTGCCCTGCCTATCTAAGGTCTCCGAAAGCCAAGTCAACAAACAGGTCACTGACCATCTCGAATCCCACCGTACCTTCTCCGCTGTGCAATCTGGTTTCCGAGCCGGTCACGGGTGCACCTCAGCCACACTCAAGGTACTAAACGATATCATAACCGCCATCGATAAAAGACAGTACTGTGCAGCCGTCTTCATTGACCTTGCCAAGGCTTTCGACTCTGTCAATCACCATATTCTCATCGGCAGACTCAGTAGCCTCGGTTTTCGGATGACTGCCTTGCCTGGTTCACCAATTACTTTGCAGACAGATTTCAGTGTGTCAAATCGGAGGGCATGCTGTCCGGTCCTCTGGCAGTCTCTATGGGGGTGCCACAGGGTTCAATTCTCGGGCCGACTCTTTTCTCTGTATATATCAATGATGTTGCTCTTGCTGCGGGCGATTCCCTGATCCACCTCTACGCAGATGACACCATTCTATATACTTTCGGCCCGTCATTGGACACTGTGCTATCTAACCTCCAAACAAGCTTCAATGCCATACAACACTCCTTCCGTGGCCTCCAACTGCTCTTAAACGCTAGTAAAACCAAATGCATGCTTTTCAACCGATCGCTGCCTGCACCCGCATGCCCGACTAGCATCACCACCCTGGATGGTTCCGACCTTGAATATGTGGACATCTATAAGTACCTAGGTGTCTGGCTAGACTGCAAACTCTCCTTCCAGACTCATATCAAACATCTCCAATCGAAAATCAAATCAAGAGTCGGCTTTCTATTCCGCAACAAAGCCTCCTTCACTCACGCCGCCAAGCTTACCCTAGTAAAACTGACTATCCTACCGATCCTCGACTTCGGCGATGTCATCTACAAAATGGCTACCAACACTCTACTCAGCAAACTGGATGCAGTCTATCACAGTGCCATCCGTTTTGTCACTAAAGCACCTTATACCACCCACCACCGCGACCTGTATGCTCTAGTCGGCTGGCCCTCGTTACATATTCGTCGCCAGACCCACTGGCTCCAGGTCATCTACAAGTCCATGCTAGGTAAAGCTCCGCCTTATCTCAGTTCACTGGTCACGATGGCAACACCCATCCGTAGCACGCGCTCCAGCAGGTGTATCTCACTGATCATCCCTAAAGCCAACACCTCATTTGGCCGCCTTTCGTTCCAGTACTCTGCTGCCTGTGACTGGAACGAATTGCAAAAATCGCTGAAGTTGGAGACTTTTATCTCCCTCACCAACTTCAAACATCAGCTATCTGAGCAGCTAACCGATCGCTGCAGCTGTACATAGTCTATTGGTAATATAGCCCACCCATTTTCACCTACCTCATCCCCATACTGTTTTTATTTATTTACTTTTCTGCTCTTTTGCACACCAATATCTCTACCTGTACATGACCATCTGATCATTTATCACTCCAGTGTTAATCTGCAAAATTGTAATTATTCGCCTACCTCCTCATGCCTTTTGCACACATTGTATATAGACTCCCCCTTTGTTTTCTACTGTGTTATTGACTTGTTAATTGTTTATTCCATGTGTAACTCTGTGTTGTCTGCTCACACTGCTATGCTTTATCTTGGCCAGGTCGCAGTTGCAAATGAGAACTTGTTCTCAACTAGCCTACCTGGTTAAATAAAGGTGAAATAAAATAAAAATAGATGTGAGAAGGAATACAATGTGGCTGCTATGAAAGTGAACTGTGTTTAGGCAAAATCAGGGGTGTTTTCATTCCGCCAATTCTGTTGAAAAACATTTCTTAAATGGAAGCAAACGGAACAAAACAGGGATAAAGGTACCTGAATTTGTCAAATAGAAACTTGTTTGCAACTGCTGGACTAACGATTACACCCTATGTCAGCTAGATGCAGGCAAGAGTGTGCAAGGCAGTATTGAATGTCACTGTCTGTCCAGGTGTCACTGTCTGTCACCTCAAATTTGTCTCTCGACCTGTGTGCACCTACATTGTAAACTTTAAATCATAGGCTACTGTAGGTTGTAGCAACCTCATGATGGGTATAGGAAAAATTCAAGTATCATGTTATAGCCTAAACCTATTGCTGTTACACTGAGCTGGGTGAATGGAATATGAATGAGGATCATCCAATATGCTGTAATAGAAATAAGGCCATGCTCATGAACAAAAAATTGTCCTCCCTCATCTTAAACGGCACTGACCGCCACTGACACACACACACACACACACACACACACACACACACACACACACACAAATGCACACACGCACACACACACGCACACACACACACACACACACACGCACGCACGCACACACAAAACACCCTTTAACAGCAGTCCAGATTTACATTCTGTTCAAGTGAATCCCACATATGTTCCACAGGATATTATCCACATAGCCTCTCTGCCTGACTCACCTGTACTGTCTCTGTCTCTGGAGCTCATGGTGGCACACACTCAATACCTTCACTGCTGGACTAGGACTGGGACTGGGACTGGGGCTGGGACTGGGACTGGGGCTGGGACTGGGACTGGAGCTGAAGCTGGGGCTGAAGCTAAGAGTTTAGGCTAGGGATGAGGCTGGGACTGGGGCTAAGGATGAGGTTGGTACTGGGCCTGGGACTGGGGCTGGGACTAGGGCTGGGACTGGGACTGGGACTGGGGCTGGGACTGGGAGCTGAAGCTGGGGCTGAAGCTAAGAGTTTAGGCTAGGGATGAGGCTGGGACTGGGGCTGGGATGAGGTTGGTACTGGGCCTGGGACTAGGGGGGCTGGGACTAGGGCTGGGACTGGGGATTAGGCTGGGATGAGGCTGGGGCTGGGACTGGGCCTGGGATTGAACATGGGACTAGGGATTAGGCTAGAGATGAGGCTAGGGCTGAGACTGGGGCTGGGACTGGAGCTGAAGCTGGGGCTGAAGCTAAGGGTTTAGGCTAGGGATGAGGCTGGGACTGGGGCTAAGGATGAGGTTGGTACTGGGCCTGGGACTGGGGCTGGGACTAGGGATTAGGCTAGGGCTGAGACTGGGGCTGGGACTGGGACTGGGACTGGGGCTGGGACTGGAGCTGAAGCTGGGGCTGAAGCTAAGAGTTTAGGCTAGGGATGAGGCTGGGACTGGGGCTAAGGATGAGGTTGGTACTGGGCCTGGGACTGGGGCTGGGACTAGGGGCTGGGACTGGGGGGATTAGGCTAGGGATGAGGCTGGGGCTGGGCCTGGGATTGAACATGGGACTAGGGATTAGGCTAGAGATGAGGCTAGGGCTGAGACTGGGGCTGGGACTGGAGCTGAAGCTGGGGCTGAAGCAAGGGTTTAGGCTAGGGATGAGGCTGGGACTGGGGCTAAGGATGAGGTTGGTACTGGGCCTGGGACTGGGGCTGGGACTAGGGATTAGGCTAGGGATGAGGCTGAGGCTGGGACTGGGGCCAGCTGGGCTGAGGTTACGGGAGGAGGCTGAGACTTGGGCTAGGGCTGGGACTAGGATGAGTCTGGGACTGGGGCTAGGGATGAGGCTGGGACTGGGGCTGGGGCTGTGGCTTAGACTGCAGCTAGGGATGAGGCTGGGCTGGGACTGGGGCTAGGACTGGGAATGGGGCTAGGACTGGGACTGGGGCAGGGACTGTGGCAGGGACTGAGGCTCAGGATAAGGCTGGGGCAGGGACTGGTGCTAGGGCTGGGACTGGGGCAGGGACTGGGGCTAGGGATGAGGCTGAGACTGGGGCTGTGGCAGGGACTGAGGCTCGGGATGAGGCTGGGGCAGGCACTGGTGCTAGGGCTGGGACTGGGGCAGGGACTGTTGCAGGGACTGAGGCTCAGGATAAGGCTGGGTCTGGGACTGGGGAAGGTTCTGCGGCAAGGAATGGGACTGGTGCTGGGCCTGGGACTCGAGCTGAAAGCTGGGGCTGAAGCTAAGGGTTTAAGGCTAGGGATGAGGCTGGGACTGGGGCTAAGGATGAGGTTGGTACTGGGCCTGGGACTCAGGGGGCTGGGACTAGGGATTAGGCTAGGGCTGAGACTGGGGCTGGGACTGGGACTGGGACTGGGACTGGGGCTGGGACTGGAGCTGAAGCTGGGGCTGAAGCTAAGAGTTTAGGCTAGGGATGAGTCTGGGACTGGGGCTAGGCCTGTTCACCCCGCTGATGAGGCTGGGACTGGGGCTGGGGCTGGGGCTTAGACTGCAGCTAGGGATGAGGCTGGGCTGGGACTGGGGCTAGGACTGGGAATGGGGCTAGGACTGGGACTGGGGCAGGGACTGTGGCAGGGACTGAGGCTCAGGATAAGGCTGGGGCAGGGACTGGTGCTAGGGCTGGGACTGGGGCAGGGACTGGGGCTAGGGATGAGGCTGAGACTGGGGCTGTGGCAGGGACTGAGGCTCGGGATGAGGCTGGGGCAGGCACTGGTGCTAGGGCTGGGACTGGGGCAGGGACTGTTGCAGGGACTGAGGCTCAGGATAAGGCTGGGTCTGGGACTGGGGAAGGTTCTGCGGCAAGGAATGGGACTGGTGCTGGGCCTGGGACTGGGGCAGGGACTGGGGCTCAAGGCTGAGGCAGTGGCAGGGACTGAGGCTTGGGATGAGGCTGGGACAGGACTGAGACTTGGGATGAGGCTGGAGCAGGGACTATTGCTAGGGCTGGGACTGGGGCAGGGACTGGGACTGGGGCAGGGCCTGGGGCTAGGACTGGAACTGGTGCAGGGACTGGGGGGGCTGGGACTGGGGCAGGACTGCTGCAGGGACTGAGGCTCAGGATAAGGCTGGGGCTGGGACTGGGGCAGGTTCTGCAGCTAGGACTGGGACTGGTGCTGGGCTTGGGACTGGGGCAGGGACTGGGGCTAGGACTGGAACTGATGCAGGGACTGGGGCAGAGACTGGGGCTAGGGCTAGGGCTGGGACTGGGGCAGGGACAGAGGCTCGGGCTGAGGCTGTGGCAGGGACTGAGGCTCGGGATGAGGCTGGAGCAGGGACTGAGGCTCGGGATGAGGCTGGGACTGTGATTGGGACTCTGGCGCCTACTCAATACACTATGAGTTAGATAGACCTCCCTGTAACATAGTGTAGAGCTGGGAAAACTCATGAAGTGTTTCACTATGGCACCAATTCAATACAATATACTGTAGAGCTAGTCCTGGTAACATTTGACTAAGGCACCCACTCGATACAGCGCTGGACTGGGGTGTGATCCCTGTGCCCTCCCTGTAATTGTTCCGCTGTGGAGAGGCCTGCTGGGCCAGGCAGCATGGATCGACAGGACAGATCTATAGACAGAGCAGGATGGACCTCGATGCTGCTCATTGATTAACTGAGGGCACGGAGGTGCATTATGGGCAGAGAGAATGAGAGAGAGGGGGAGAGGAATATTGTACTTTAAGCTGCATAAAGAAGCATGTGAGTGTGATAGTAGAAGGATACTAAACTCTATAGAGATGAGAAATAACAAGAGATATGACCGATATAGGACAACAATAAGAGAGAGGAGAGAGAGAGAGATGAAAGATCAAGGCCAGCAGCAAGCAAAGATGCAGAAATGGCATGAGTGATAGAACAGAAGGGAGGTGTGAATGGAGGAAAAGAAAGAGAAAGAGACAGGGAGGGAGAAGGAGATAGGGAGGGAGGGAGAAGGAGACAGGTAGGGGAGAAGGAGATAGGGAGGAAGGGAGAAGGAGACAGGTAGGGAGAAGGAGATAGGGAGGGAGGGAGAAGGAGACAGGGAGGGGGAAGGAGACAGGTAGGGAGAAGGAGACAGGTAGGGAGAAGGAGATAGGGAGGGAGGGAGAAGGAGACAGGGAGGGAGAAGGAGATAGGGAGGGAGAAGGAGACAGGTAGGGAGAAGGAGATAGGGAGGGAGGGAGAAGGAGACAGGTAGGGAGAAGGAGATAGGGAGGGAGGGAGAAGGAGACAGGGAGGGAGAAGGAGACAGGTAGGGAGAAGGAGACAGGTAGGGAGAAGGAGATAGGGAGGGAGGGAGAAGGAGACAGGGAGGGAGAAGGAGACAGGGAGGGAGAAGGAGATAGGGAGGGAGGGAGAAGGAGACAGGGAGGGAGAAGGAGATAGGGAGGGAGGGAGAAGGAGACAGGAGGGAGAAGGAGATAGGGAGGGAGGGAGAAGGAGACAGGTAGGGAGAAGGAGATAGGGAGGGAGGGAGAAGGAGACAGGTAGGGAGAAGGGATAGGGAGGGAGGGAGGGAGAAGGAGAGGTAGGGAGAAGGAGATAGGGAGGGAGAAGGAGACAGGTAGGGAGAAGGAGATAGGGAGGGGAGGGAGAAGGAGACAGGGAGGGAGAAGGAGACAGGTAGGGAGAAGGAGACAGGTAGGGAGAAGGAGATAGGGAGGGAGGGAGAAGGAGACAGGGAGGGAGAAGGAGATAGGGAGGGAGGGAGAAGGAGACAGGGAGGGAGAAGGAGATAGGGAGGGAGGGAGAAGGAGACAGGTAGGGAGAAGGAGATAGGGAGGGAGGGAGAAGGAGACAGGTAGGGAGAAGGAGATAGGGAGGGAGGGAGAAGGAGACAGGTAGGGAGAAGGAGATAGGGAGGGAGGGAGAAGGAGACAGGTAGGGAGAAGGAGATAGGGAGGGAGAAGGAGATAGGGAGGGAGGGAGAAGGAGACAGGTAGGGAGAAGGAGATAGGGAGGGAGGGAGAAGGAGATAGGGAGAAGGAGATAGGGAGGGAGAAGGAGATAGGGAGGGAGAAGGAGAAAGGGAGGGAGAAGGAGATAGGGAGGGAGAAGGAGATAGGGAGGGAGAAGGAGATAGGGAGGGAGAAGGAGATAGGGAGGGAGAAGGAGAAGGGAGGGAGAAGGAGAAAGGGAGGGAGAAGGAGAAAGGGAGGGAGAAGGAGATAGGGAGGGAGAATGAGAAAGGGAGGGAGAAGGAGACAGGGAGGGAGAAGGAGACAGGGAGGGAGAAGGAGGAGGAGGGGGAGGGAGAAGGAGACAGGGAGGGAGGGAGAAGGAGACAGGGAGGGAGGGAGAAGGAGACAGGGAGGGAGAAGGAGACAGGGAGGGAGAAGGAGATAGGGAGGGAGAAGGAGATAGGGGAGGAGTTGTTAGCTGTGTTAAGGAGGAGAGGAGTGTTGTCATCCAGGCAGCAGCAGCGAGAGGAAGTGTGTTAAACCTCTTTGCTGACCCCCGACCTCTGAGATACCATTCCCATCATCTCCTCCTCCAGCTGTCTACACTCACACACTCAAACACACACACACACACACACACACACACGCACACACACAATCTTCTCTCTTCTCTCCCTTGCGCTCTCTCTCTCAGTTATTGGCAAAAAACACATCTATACTTGTTTTCGGAATAGCTTCCAACTCTCTCCCTTCCCCCTCTCAAATGCTATACTTTGGCATCCCAGTTAAAACAATCTGTTTCTTTCTTTCTTTTCTCTCCACTCTCTTCTCTCCATCCTTACATGACTTCCTGTTCCTGACTACACAGCCTGTCTACTCCACTCCTTTCTATTCAACCAAGTCCTGAAAATTAGCATAACTATTCATCAAAGTCATTGTAATAATGATCATTGTACAGATTTTACACTGCAATCAACTCTCTCCAACTATCTATTATGTTATTCTGTTTTTGTTATTTCTCTGAAAAATGATCCCTTTGTCTTTACACACACACACACACACACACACACACACACACACACACACAAGATATGTAAGGGAAGCTGGGTTGTTGTTTCTCCTGACTTCAGAAATGTCTGAATGAATTGATTAAGATAAAGGTCTGGGCTGCTCTATAGTATATAGTTCCTGTGGCTCTAATCACAGCACTGGCACAGAGCAGAGGAGGAGGGGAGGGAGGCAGAGAAAGAGAGAGAACAGTTTACAAGGAGGAGGAAATCACCCATCTCTCCCTGTTTTCCTCTTTCCCATTGTCTCCCTACACACACACACACACACACACACACACACACACACACACACACACACACACACACACACACACACACACACACACACACACACACACACACACACACACACACACACACACGAGAAGGATCCGCAGATGTGCGGCAAATTATCGTCTGTTTACCAACGCTCCCACCATCCCTTCCTCCTTCCATCCCTCCCTCCTTCCATCCTTCCCTCCTTCCATCTGTCCCTCCGTCCCTCCCTCCTTCCATCCTTCCCTCCTTCCATCTGTCCCTCCGTCCCTCCCTTCTTCCATCCTCCCCTCCTTCCATCCCTTCCTCCCACCATTCCTCCCTCCCTGACACACATTCCACACACTGCAACTACCAGCCACAGCAGAGAAGCCTCTTTCTCCCCCACAAACACACACACACCAACACACACACACGGAAACTTCTCAAAGTTTATCCTGCTTGATTCCCATGGTATCCATGCTAATGGTGGTGCTGTGTGGAAGGAGTCTGGTTAGCCACTGTGCCCAGGCCCATACTTTAGTCCCATTTCACTGACCCTAATTGGAACGATTATCCAGTGATTCTGGTTGCCAGATGACTCCCATGTGTGAAGCACTTCTCAATATTCTGAGGGGGAACAGTCCTGACTTGAAGAAACGTGTGAATGAGAAAGGATGTGGTTTACTCATTTAGTAGTACTATTATAGTGGAGGAGAGTAGTCTTTCTTCTCCCCCCTCCCCCTCCCCCTCTCCACTCATTCTCCTCTCTGTGTTGTGTCTAGCAGTACATAGTCAGGCACTTCTCGGGATGGCTCCAGCGTACCCCAGGACCCCGGCCCCTCTGGCCCCACTAGGTCCTCTCTGGCGCCTGCCCCTCCACGACACCTCCACCTGTCAACAGCTCCAGGCTGCAGCTGACACACACACACATGCCCAGGACGCCAGGCTCAGGAGCCCGCCGTGAAGGCCCCAAGCAGCGGGTCAGAATGCTGGAGTGGTATAGGTGGGGGTGGAGGTGGAAGTTGGAGGGTTATTCCATTCAATTCAATTCCCTATACATTATTTATCCCCATTGGCTACTGAGTGTGACAATGCAGACAACCAACAAGAACCAACAATAATAGGCTAATGTTTCTCTTTACATACTTTACAATAAGTGTACAGGCCTGCATGAATAGACAGACATGAAAGGGATAGTAAACAAAGCATGTATTATTGTAAGCAATATTGTATACATAAAGAAGACAGTCTACTCACAACAGTTCCAATAGAGATAATGTGTATGTCCATCCTGGAAGCCTCAGCTCCAACTACATCCCAGGCTCAGGATTCACAGTCCGGGCCACTCACCAACACACCGATAAGGCTGAGCTAGGGGCCACGGCCGGCTCTGCTCTCATAACCTGTTTGGTAACTGCTAACCGCTAACTGCAAACACGCACGCACGCACGCACGCACACACAGACACAGACACATACACATACACATACACATACACAATCACGCACACTAACACACACACACACACACACACACACACACACACACACACACACACACACACACACACACACACACACACACACACACACACACACACACACACACACTGGTGTAGTATACTGTGTGAATGTTCTGTTTGGGCTCTAGGAATGCATTCATTGTGACTGACAGCTGTATGGAAACTTGACAGACAGGTGCTTTTGTTCCTCTAGGCCTTTGAGACTGACTCCCCAGGCATCCAGGACAGTGCCTGTATAGAAACAACAAGGGCCACATAGGAGATGCACAAGGCAGCCGGGGTAGGGGGTCGAGCAGGGAGAGGAACGCGCCTAACCCCTAACGCCTATTGCTTTAACACAGTGGTTAAAGGTTAAGGGTGGGAGTAGTATCACTCATGAGCTTCCCACTGGGCACACCACTTTATTTCAATGTGGATAATTGGCTAATATATGGTTGAGAGGTTTAGCAATGAGATTACAACCTACAGTTGAAGTCGGAAGTTTACGTACACCTTAGCCAAATACATTCAACTCCGTTTTTCACAATTCCTGATATTTAATCTGAGTAATAATTCACTATCTTAGGTTAGTTAGGTTCACCACTTTATTTTAAGAATGTTAAATGTCAGAATAATTGTAGAGAGAATGATTCATTTCAGCTAGTATTTATTTCATCACATTCCCAGTACAATTAGTATTTGGTAGCATTGCCTTTAAATTTTTTAACTTGGGTCAAACGTTTCGGGTAGCCTTCCACAAGCTCCCCATAATAAATTGGTTGAATTTTCTTTAGATTTTGCTTGATATCAAGCAAAGAGGCACTGAGTTCGAAGGTAGGCCTTGAAAGACATCCACAGGTACACCTCCAATTGACTCAAATGATATCAACTAGCCAATCAGAAGCTTCTAAAGCTATGACATCATTTTCTGGAATTTCTGGAGTTTAAAGGCACAGTCAACTTAATGTATGTAAACTTCTGACCACTGGAATTGTGATACAGTGAAAAAAACGGGGAGGCTTGCAAGGAAGAAGGGGGAGGCTTGCCAGCCGAAGAACACCATCCCAGTCGTGAAGCACAGGGGTGGCAGCATCATGTTGTTGGGGTGCTTTGCTGCATGAGGGATTGGTGCACTTCACAAAATTTATGGCATCGTGAGGGAGGAAAATTATGTGGATATATTGAAGCAACATCTCAAGACATCAGTCAGGAAGTTAAAGCTTGGTCGCAAATGGGTCTTCCAAATGGACAATGACCCCAAGCATACTTCTAAAGTTGTGGCAAATTGACTTAAGGACAACCATGTCAAGGTATTGGAGTGGCCATCACAAAGCCCTGACCTCATTGACATAGAAAATGTGTGGGAAGAACTGAAAAAGCGTGTGCGAGCAAGAAGGCCTACAAACCTGACTCAGTTACACCAGCTCTGTCAGGAGGAATGAGCCAAAATTCACCCAACTTATTGTGGGAAGCTTGAGGAAGGCTACCCGAAACGTTTGACCGAAGTTAAACAATTTTAAGGCAATGCTACCAAATACTAATTGAGTGTATGTAATCTTCTGACCCACTGGGAATGTGATAAAAGAAATAAAAGCTGAAATAAATCATTCTCTCTACTATTATTCTGACATTTAACATTAAAATAAAGTGGTGATCCTACCTGACCTAAGACAGGGATTTTTTACTGTGATTAAATATCAGGAATTGTGAAAACTGAGTTTAAATGTATTTGGCTAAAGTGTATGTAAACTTCCAACTTCAATTGTACATATGAAATGAGTAAAGCAGATTGTAAACACTATTAAAGTGACTAGTGTTCCATTATTGAAGTGACCAGTGATTCTAAGGTGCAGGGTTGAGTAACCGGGTGGTAGCCGGCTAGTGATGACTATTTAACAGTCTGATGGCATTGAGATAGAAGCTGTTTTTTAGTCCCAGCTTTGATGCACCTGTACTGACCTCACCTTCTGGATGATAGCGGGGTGGACAGGCCGTGGCTCGGGTGGTTGATGTCCTTGATGATCTTTTTGGCCTCACTGTGATATCGGGTGCTGTAGGTATATCCCCGGTGATGCTTTGGGCCGGCCGCCACACCCTCTGAAGAGCCCTGTGGTTATGGGTGGAGGGTGGTGCGGTCGGTCCAACACATCACCGGGGGTATGGGGGAGGGTATTCTGAGCACTGTGTGTGTGTGTGTGTGTGTGTGTGTGTGTGTGTGTGTGTGTGTGTGTGTGTGTGGAGACAATGGGAAAGAGGAAAACAGGGAGAGATGGGTGATTTCCTCCCTCCTTGTAAACTGTCCTCTTTCTTTCTCTCTCCAGGGGAGAGAGGGTAAGAGGTCTGCTTTAATGCACTTCAGTTTTTGATGATGAGCAGAAAGGGTGGGTTTTCTCAAGTGCATGCTAACCCACTGGGCACAGACGTCATTTCAACTTCTAGTTTTGATTGACATTTGATTGAGATGTCAACTACTATGAATTCAACATGAAATCAACAAAAACATTCAACATGTCATTGGATTTAGGTTAGTTGAGTGAAAACAAGACCAAAATACAATCCGTTTTCCACATTGAGTCAGATTGACATCAGATTGACTTTTGTTGTTGAAATGAGGTTGAAACATCATTGATGCAACCAGTTTTTGCCCAGTGGGAAGACATATATACACACACACACGGTCACACACACAAAAACACAGACAGTCACACAGACAGTCACTCACACACACACACACACACACACATCTGTATTCACTCCTCTAAGAAGCCATTAGTGTGAGCTGGCCTTGATTACTTATTTATGGGGCCGTCGAGGAGTGGAGTGAAGAACTACGGACAAAGGCTCCCCCTGACCACTGCAACATTATGAACATACAGCAGTCTATACAGCACAAATACACACACACACACACACACACACACACATTTTCTGCATTGCAAATGGGCAGGGCAAGGAAAGGCCTCACCAGTCTTTTTGACTAACCGGATATGGACGTGACTACTCTGGTCATCAAACCTGACAGTCTACAACACTAGGGTTAACACAGTATGAGCATCTCACTAACACACAAACACACAGCGATGCAAACAGCCACACACGCGCACACACACACACACACACACACACACACACACACACACACACACACACACACACACACACACACACACACACACACACACACACACACACACACACACACACACACACACACACACACCAGAGAAGAGGCAGCCAGACACAAGCCGTTTGGAAACACCTTTTATTGGTTATCTTTAGCCATGAGGGCTGCAGCCGCCACACCACTCCAAGAGAAACCAAACCAAAAAGCCTAAAATATCATCCTCGCAACTTCCGCAGTCAAATAAATACTTTTCTCTCATCGCAACCATTAAATAAATATCTGTGACGCATCGGTAATATCAGCAACGGAAAAAAATAAGTGTGAAATGTATATTTAATATATATAATATATTCATTTAGATAGATTTCTATATATATATATATATATGTATATATATATATATGTCCATATATTCTCCTTAAATGATTTTACAACATACAAGATGCCAATTGTACCAAAGCAATACTTACTAATACAACATGGGGAAGTTTAGTGGTTAACTTGTAGCCTGCATACAGCACCCGAGAGGGTTGGTTGGTTGTTATTCTGCAGAAATGCATGTATAGTACAGTACCTACCTACACAAGGAGCCCTTCCCCTCAACACCTGACCACCTGGGAGATAGAGCTCTTCAGGGGGAGGACTGTAGAGGAGAGGACATACACCTGGGCCTTACACATTGGCCATGAAGTGTATGGGTGTGTATTTGTTTGTGTGTGTATTTGTGTTTGTGTGTGTGTATTTGTGAAATGAATCACAGAGCAAATAGTGAAGTTGAGGTACATCATAAAAGGTGTGGCACATAGTAAATGAACTTCTCCTCCACAGTGCAAAACCTCTAGAAGAATTGTTAGAAGTATTGACCAGGTCTGTGACTCAAGGTAAATGTTCACTATAATAGAAAATAATCATAGCAACATCAATCATAATACAAAGAGGAATACAATACATACATGTATACAATAACAGTCTGTATGTACATATAAAAATATAGCAAAGTAACTTCAACAAATAGGATGAGTGTGTGTGTTCATAGGTGAATACAAGCACACACGTGCACGCACATACAATCACACACACACACACACACACACACACACACACACACATGCTTGACACAGCGTGTTACTTTTCACATCCGGTTTGGATATGAGTACAGAAGACAACCAGACCCCCCCAGACTCAGTCCCTCAGTCCCTCCATCCCTCCTCGCCTGTTCTTCATCTCCCAATGTTGGAATGGTATGACCTCACTCCCACAGCTTCACTCACTCCAACATCAGTCCTTCTAACGGACAGTCACCCTGTCCACAACCTCCTCCTTCCCTTCCTTTTCTTTCCTCCCTTCTCCACTTCCACAGCTCTCTCCCACACTCGACTTTCCTCCATTCACCTCCATCCCTCCCTCCTTCCCCATTAGAAGCTATCATACAGCTAATTGCCTCCTCTCAGAGATCAACTCCCAGAGAAGGAGGACTGGAACCTATTAAGCGTCTGCATGCTTCCCAGCCGAAACAGTTTGGAATAGTGACTGAATATATTATGACAACATTTTTTGACGTTTTTGTTCGTTTTGGTCTTCGGCAAGGGTGTTTTCGGTTGTTCGAGCACACTAAACTTTTTCTCGAGACAAGCAGAAATCGGTACCCGAAGTCTAGGCCTCTTCATTGGTGATTAGACAACAGTAAGGATTGTTTGTGTATTCTGGCTACAGCGTCTCAGAATGGACAAACAGTACTATTGCTGCTTCTTTCTCATTTATCAAGTGATGGTCTTCTAATAGAGTATGTGAGCGCACTTGTTCAGTTTGACCTGCTGAACTGCCAACCTGAAGCACACTGACACCTTTACTTAGTCCATACAGTTAGTAGGAATGTAACTGGGAGGGAAGGGGTGCTAAGATGTGATGCTGGAAGGTGTTAGCTAGCCCCCCTCCACCCCCCAGTGGGGTCGGGGGGAGGACTTGCCTGAGGTTGATCAAACTGGCCAGAGGAATCTGTCAAGAAGAGGAAAGCCCTGACCATGCAAAATGCATAATGTGTTGTGGACGCAGTGGAAAGGATCTATAACGGATGTAAAATTTCTTATCTGGCTCCCTTCCTAAGCCTTATCTGGCTTACTGTCCATGCCCTATGATATCCCTCTGTATTGGGAATTTGGGGTAGCTCCATCTCTTTGGTGCACGGTAGACAGCAACGCTATCAGGATGGAGGGAGGAATAGAGGAGAGGGGAGGAAGGAATGGGTTAGGGGAGGCTGAGGGATGGGTACAGGCAGGTTAGGTGAGGAGGGGAGAGACAGGCGGTGAGGGGTCAGGGAAGTCTGGCGTCAGCCTGCCGCGGAGAGGAAACCTAAAAATAAAACAGGAGGCTTCTGCTGACAGCAAACATACACAGGCCCGACACACACTAACACAGGAGGGGACATGACACCCACACACACATACTCACATATACACTACATGACCAAAAGTATGTGACCACCTGCTCATCGAATATTTCATTCAAAATCATGGGTATTAATATGGAGATGGTCCCCCATGCAGGGACTTCCTTCCATTCAGACACAAGAGCATTAGTGAGGTCGGGTACTGAAGTTGGGTGATTAGGCCTGGCTAGCAGTCGGAATTTTAATTAATCCCAAAGGTGTTCATTGGGGTTGAGGTCAGGGCTCTGTGCAGGCCAGTCAAGTTCTTCCACACGATCTCGACAAACCATGTATGTATGGACCTCGCTTTGTGCATGGAGGGCATTGTCATGCTGAACCAGGAAAGGACCTTCCCCAAACTGTTGCCACAAAGTTGGAAGCACAGAATCATCTAGAATGTCATTGTATGCTGTAGCGTTATGATTTCCCTTCACTGGAATTAAGGGGCCTAGCTCAAACCATGAAAATCAGCCCCAGACCATTATTCCTCCTCTACCAAACTTTACAGTTGGCACTATGCATTGGGACAGGTAGCGTTCTCCTGGAATGCACCAAACCACATTCGTCCATCAGACTGACAGATGAGAAGCGTGATTCATCATTCCAGAGAACGCGTTTCCACTGTTCCAGAGTCCAATTGCGGCAAGCTTTACACCACTCCAACCAACGCTTGGCATTGCGCATGGTGATCTTAGGCTTGTGTGCGGCTGCTCAGCCATGGAAACCCACTTCATAAGTTCCTAACGAACAGTTCTTGTGCTGATGTTTCTTCCAGAAGCAGTTTGGAACTCGGTAGTGAGTGTTGCAACCGAGGACAGACACTTTTTTATGCGCTATGTGCTTCAGCACTTGGCGGTCCTGTTCTGTGAGCTTGTGTGGCCTACCACTTTGCGGCTGAGCTGTTGTTGCTCCTTTTCCACTTCACAATAACAGGACTTACAGTTGACCAGGGCAGCTGTAGTTGGGCAAAAATGTTACAAACTGGCATGTTGGAAAGGTGGCATCCAATGACAGTGCGATGTTGAAAGTCACTGAGCTCTTCAGTAAAGCCATTCTACTACCAATGTTTCTCTATGGAGATTGCATGGCTGTGTGCTCCATTTTATACACCTGTCAGCAACGGGTGTGCCTGAAATAGCCAAATCCACATATTTGAAGTGTTGTCCACATACTTTTGTATATATATATAGTGTATACTGTACATACACAGGTAAGAACACACACTTACACACAAAGATTTGTGCACATACACATGCTCGTGCAAGCAAGCACGCACACACACACACACGCACACACACACACACACACACACACACACACACACACACACACACACACACACACACACACACACACACACACACACACACACACACTGCCTGGTCATAAGGGAGGCCCCCAGGTTAGTCTGTTAGTTAGACAGCTGGGCAACACTACAGACGATTCACCTCTATATCTCACAGTGCTTTCCATATTAAATGAGCTTAATCACTTTAGATTCTCCGGGTACATCATGGTCCCTTTTTGGTGTGTCAAACAGTAATACATGTTTGTGTTTCAGAGTGTGTGTCTTTGATCCACCATTAGGAAAGGGTCTTTGCATCAGCCTCAGACAAAATGTCTGCCATGGCCGCTCGTTGCCACATCTTGTATGTCCATTCAGTGTGTCGGCTCCAGGATGCCTCTTCAGAGAGGGAGGGGAGGGAAGGAGGCCCACACCTGTAGACTCCCTGTAGACTCCCTGTAGACTCCCTGTAGACTCCCTGTAGACCACCCTGTAGACCACCCTGTCTCTGTCTCTGTCATGCCTGGAATACACATTTGCTAGAGACCCCTTTTATTTAATGGCCGTGTTAGGATTTGTACTAGTAGCTTGCTCACTGTACTCACATGTAACACATGGTCCGCTCTCTCTATCGCTCTACCTCACTCTCTCTCTACCTCTCTACCTGTGTCTCTCTCTATCGCTCTACCTCACTCTCTCTCTACCTGTGTCTCTCTCTATCGCTCTACCTCACTCTCTCGCTACCTCTCTACCTGTGTCTCTCTCTATCGCTCTACCTCACTGAAGAGGAAGTCCAATAAATAAATAGGTCAAGTCTAACAGAGCAACCCCCAGCCCATCACACAGCACAGTGAGGTTGGTCTGTTGAGTAACGGTCTGGTCGGCCAGGCAGGCGCACACAGAGAATAGCCACAGTACTATCTACAGTAGAGTGGCCCACACAGTAAGGGGAAGGTAGAGACTGCATGCCCACACAGTAAGGGAAAGGTAGAGACAGCATGCCCACACAGTAAGGGAAAGGTAGAGACAGTATGCCCACACAGTAAGGGGAAGGTAGAGACTGCATGCCCACACAGTAAGGGAAAGGTAGAGACAGTATGCCCACACAGTAAGGGGAAGGTAGAGACAGTATGCCCACACAGTAAGGGGAAGGTAGAGACTGCATGCCCACACAGTAAGGGAAAGGTAGAGACAGTATGCCCACACAGTAAGGGGAAGGTAGAGACAGTATGCCCACACAGTAAGGGGAAGGTAGAGACAGTATGCCCACACAGTAAGGGAAAGGTAGAGACAGTATGCCCACACAGTAAGGGGGAGGTAGAGACAGTATGCCCACACAGTAAGGGGAAGGTAGAGACAGTATGCCCACACAGTAAGGGAAAGGTAGAGACAGTATGCCCACACAGTAAGGGGAAGGTAGAGACAGTATGCCCACACAGTAAGGGGAAGGTAGAGACAGTATGCCCACACAGTAAGGGGAAGGTAGAGACAGTATGCCCACACAGTAAGGGGAAGGTAGAGACATATGCCCACACAGTAAGGAGAAGGTAGAGACATATGCCCACACAGTAAGGGAAAGGTAGAGACATATGCCCACACAGTAAGGGGAAGGTAGAGACATATGCCCACACAGTAAGGGGAAGGTAGAGACATATGCCCACACAGTAAGGGAAAAGGTAAGGGGAAGAGACAGTATGTCCACACAGTAAGGGGAAAGTAGAGACAGTATGTCCACACAGTAAGGGGAAGGTAGAGACTGCATGCCCACACAGTAAGGGGAAGGTAGAGACAGTATGCCCACACAGTAAGGGGAAGGTAGAGACAGTATGTCCACACAGTAAGGGGAAGGTAGAGACTGCATGCCCACACAGTAAGGGGAAGGTAGAGACAGTATGCCCACACAGTAAGGGGAAGGTAGAGACAGTATGTCCACACAGTAAGGGGAAGGTAGAGACTGCATGCCCACACAGTAAGGGGAAGGTAGAGACAGTATGCCCACACAGTAAGGGGAAGGTAGAGACTGCATGCCCACACAGTAACACAGTAAGGTTAAGTTTGGCAGTCAGTTCAGCAAAAAGCACCAGGCGGTTTCAGGTTTCGTCTCGAGTTTCCACACGTACAATACAGTTACAGTAAAGTACAGTAAGGCTTTTGGTCATTTCTCTTCAGGCAGGAGGAAAAGAAGAGGTATGGAAAGTATGTAAGGTGAAAGGTCACAGTAGGTAGATCACGACGGGCTGGGCGGGGCGATTGCATTGTCATGGCAATGTTGTCAAAGACTGCGTTGTCCAGGCGATGACTGACTCCAGGTGCACCACTGTCATACAGGCTTCTCCAGGGACTTGCTGCGGAAGGGGGCATGCCCGGGGTTGGGGTTGGAGGTGGAGATCTTGCGGCACACGGTGTTGGTGTTGCTGCAGCGGCAGCCAGGGCGGGTGGCTCGGTCGTGGGCCTGCTGGCACAGGGCGAGGCACAGTCTGGCAGGTGGGTAGCAGCAGAGACAGGGCAGGCACAGCGCCAGAAGGCCAATGGTACCCCAGCGAGCACAGGCGTGGGCGGGCGTGCAAGCACAGGGCCGGTCGGCACAGTTGTCCTCGTCGTCCTGAGCGGAGCAGTGGTAGAACAGGCCCTTAACGCAGCACAGACAGGTGCCGTACTCCACAGCACTCTGAGCAGAGCAGAGGCAGCGCTGCCTACAGACCCAGTAGGACGGCAGGCTCCGCGGAGCGCAGCACTCCTGACACTTACACCTCCCACAGTGCTCACAGATAAACAGGTGCAAGCCCAGGTCCTCTCCCTCCTCCAGGCCTTTACCTAGGGAAGCCTCAGGCTTGAGTTCTCCTTTAGGCTGGGAGCGCACCACTGAGGCCAGGCCAGAGTGGGAGGGCGTCAGACCCGCCAGGAGTCTCTGGTCGGAGGCAGCGCTGGTCCGGGACATGGCTGAGCTGGCTGTACTGGAGCGACTCAGATGGGTCAGGTGGGCGTGTTGCTGCTGGCTCTGGCTCCGGGGGAGAGGGGCGTGGGACGGGTACCCCTGAGAGTAACCATGAAGGTAACCTTGAGGGGGGTACCCATGGGTGATGGGGTAGCGGTCGTCGTGGGTGTAAAAGAAGCCAGAATGTGAGGTGTGGTCCAGGGCCACGGGGCGTTCCACATAGTCATTGCTGGCCCGGATGGAGCGAATCTGGTCCAGGGAGAGGACAGGCACCTGCTGGAGGTCCAGCCCATCCAGGTCCATCCTGACTGGGGCAGGGCCACGACCCAGGGGAGGGTCCATCCTTGAAGGAGGGGCACGAGGGAGGGGGATGGGGTCGGGACTGGGGCAGGGACGGGGGAGTCACACCTCTCACGGCACATCAGAGAGACCTGGAACAGAAGGAGAGATAGACATTTTAGAACACTTACATTTCATCCCAGAACACGTTAAGGAAACTCACACCTCTTTACCCCTAAAAGAAACCACATCAAACAGCTCATCACTCTTCCTTACTCTTTACCACTTACAACACATCTGGAAAGCCGGAAGTCAATGTACTTTTCACTTTCTCACAACTAATTTATGCAGACAGCTTCAATATTTGACTTCTCATGTTTGGTAAAACTGTACATGCAGTAGAGTGGACCTATACTGCAGTTCAGCAGACCTGACCTGAGCAACGTGACTGAGTTATATAAACTGGACACAAATAGACCCAATATCCACATAGGCAATATTATCAACATCATTATGAACATTGAACTGCTGTCACGCCCTGGTCGAAGTATTTTGTGTTTATCTTCATGTATTTGGTCAGGCCAGTGTGTGGCATGGGTTTTTGTATGTGGTGTGTATGTATTGGGATTGTAGCTTAGTGGGGTGTTCTAGATAAGTCTATGGCTGTCTGAAGTGGTTCTCAATCAGAGGCAGGTGTTTATCGTTGTCTCTGATTGGGAACCATATTTAGGCAGCCATATTCTTTTAATTTTTTGTGGGTGATTGTCCTTAGTGTCCTTGTTCCTGTCTCTGTGTTAGTTTACACTAGTATAGGCTGTTTCGGTTTTCGTTACGTTTATTGTTTTGTAGTGTTTGTATTTAGATTCGTGTTACGTTTGTTCATTAAACATGGATCGCAATCTACACGCTGCATTTTGGTCCGACTCTCCTTCACCACAAGAGAACCGTTACAACTGCACTGTTGGTTAAGGGCTTGTAAGTAAGCATTTCACTGTAAAGTTTACACTTGTTGTATTTGGCGCATGTGGCAATTAAAGTTTGATTTGATTTTGAAATTCTCTAGTGCTGAGAGTATAACTATTATCCAAGCAGGGTCAAAGAGAAAGTGATTAGTCTGGCCTGTAATTTAGCATCTGTTCCCCTACACAGCTCACTCTCTGGCTGCGTTGAGATACGCAGCCCAATTCTGATATTTATTTCACTAGTAGCTCTTTTGACCAATCACATCAGCTCTAAAAAAGATCTGATGTGATTGGTCAAAAGTCAAATTAGTGAAAAAAGATCAGAATTGAGCTGGCTGTGTAAACTCAGCCACACTCACACTCACTCACACACCCACTCACACCCACTCACTCACTCACACACTCGCTCTGAAGAAAGGAAGGGAATTGGATACGCCTGCCTGTCCGTCCGCCTATCCGAAGATATACAGAGATGAATTGGGGAAAACGTTGCAGTGTGTTAGTTGCTATGAGTGTCACCAAGGTCCTAGGTTGTCATTGTAGTAACCCAATCTGGGGTGTGGAAGGGAGAGAGAAATTGCCCCTGTTAAAAAGTTCCTTTTGTTTCAGCCTTATCCTCTACAAACAGGAACAACGTGGATATTGGAATGTAGATGGAAAACATTAGTATCCTGGGATTAACACAAACACATTGGCTTGTTTCATCACAGGGACATAATGTAGCAGGGAACGACTCCACATTCTGTGGACAATAACGTTTTTCATATTTTATTTGAATAATACAGTATGTGAGTTTTAGTAAAGATGTTGCACCTACAAAAATACCCTCTGAATATCTGCTACAAATCCTAATGACAACAGATGCAGCAGAATCTTCTGTTATGTGTTCAACAGGCTGTTACGTGCTTTATTCGATACCCTGATACATCTGGTTCTGATTTTTAGGTCCTTTTCCTCCTCTCCTCTTGTTGCACCCGTGCCAAATGGCCTGAGGGGATAGTTCCCTTCATTTCTCTGTGAGAGGCCAGCAAGCCCTCGCAGAGAATGAGACAAACAGAGAGAGAGACAGACAGAGAGGGAGGGAGGGAGACAGGAGCGTAATCAGAGTAATCAGGCCAAATGGAGAAGCATTTAAAGCAGAAAGCCAGATGAGCAGATTAGATGGAGGAGAGAGACGGGAGAGGACAGATGGAGGGATGGAAGGACAGACTGACAGCCAGGAACGGAAATCCATAGTCAGAAACAGCCATTAAGAATAGCAGAGTGAAGGGCGGTTGGATGTGGTTGGGTGGTGGAATGGGATGAGAGGTTGGTGCAATTTTTTTACCGTTTCCAATGTAAAATTATTAAATACTTTGTACTTATGAATTTATTTTTAATTTTTTTTGTGGCAGCCCACAGAATGTATATATTGTACATGAACCAGCCTTCCGGGGATCTGCCGTCAGAATTTCTGGCAACAATGCTCTCGCAAAAGGTACGATAAAATCCAACCTCACACACACATACTGTAGACAAAGACAGATTACACGTACACATGTCTTCACACACTGAAACAGACACACAAAAGTGCAGAGATACACACACACACACACACACACACACACACACACACACACACACAAACGTATGTCTACACACTCCCAGACACACCACCACCCCGCAGCCATACAGTGAAGATAAGGCCGGAAGCTCAGAATGCATTTCCAAATTAGATGGAGGGAAGGGAAGCCCTTCAGAGTAATCACTTCAAATGAAGCAGCACCCATCCACTACACAGCTATCAGACCATCTAATTGTTAAGAGAAGCCGGCTGCTTGACTCTTTCCATGACCTCATCATGTAGAGTCGTCCGGACCAGGGCAGGGTTCAGGCTATAAACGTGTGACCAAGCCCTTCACCGCTGAGCAAGAGATGGGCTCTTCTCTGGCTTGGACCACTCCCGATAAAATACAACTAAAAACATTTCAGCTGGTCTTGGTCTCCTCACAGATCTCATAAACCGTTCTAGGTCTGCGTCACAAGAGGATAGAGTGCAGGCTTTTGTTCCAACCCTACTATAACTCACCTGACTCTAGGGCTAACCAGGGTCCTGAGGAGCAGCTGATTAGCATAAGGTGTATTATAGTTGGGTTGGAACCAAACCCTGCAGCCAGGGGAGTATCCCCTGAGGAGTAAGATGGGCTAGCCCTGTTGTTGCTCTAGACTGACATCTGCTTTACTTCCTGTTAGATACATAACTCAATCTGCTCTGATCACACACAGTCCCGTGTGGCTCAGTTGGTAGAGCATGGCACTTCCAACACCAGGTTTGATTCCCACGGGCGACCAGTATGAACAAGTATGAAAATGTATGCACTCACTACTGTAAGTCGCTCTGGATAGGAGCATCTGCAAAAATGTAAATCACACAGACATTTTATCTCAAGTGTTAAACTTTCCGTTTTACTGTTTCATTTGTTTCTGCATTACACATTTATAACCCTTTATAACAGAACAGATATGCTTTCTGAGAGCGACAGCTGTGCGTGAATACTATTGACTCATTCAGTACGGCAATGTTTACATGTTGCATTTGGAGCAGCATTAGAATCCTTGGCTGTTCTTTCCCCCCACTTAAGGGGTCGGAAGCCCTGTCCTTGTGGGAGCTGTTGCCTTGGAAACCATGTTTGGGAAGTCAACTCCCACTACCCAGAATCCTTCCCTCTCCCCCTCCACCTACCCACCGGGCTCCGTCCCACCCTAACGCCACCAGCTGAGCAGGCCGACTGCTCTGTAAAGTGAGATGTAAGAGAGAATGCAGCCAGCCAGCCATCCCTCCATGTTCATCCCCTTCTCTCATCTAACCAGTGTGGATGCCAGAGGATCGATAACTGACACTCACAGGCTGTGGGTGGGGATGTGGATGGGGAATAGGATTGTGGCAGGAGCAGCGTATTGGGGCCAGGCTCAGTACAGTGGCTGGGGCTAGAGCAGGGGGTTAGGGAAGGGGGTTATAAGGCTGGGGTTAGGGCAGGGGTTGGGATTAGGGCAGGGGTTGGGATTAGGGTTGGGGTTAGGGACAGGACTGGGGTTAGGGCAGGGGTTAGGGGCTTGGGTTAGGGTTGGGGTTGGGGTTAGGGCTGGGGTTAGGATTAGGGGCTGGGGTTAGGGTTAGGGCAAGGGATGGGGTTAGGATTAGGGTTAGGGCAGGGGCTGGGGTTAGGGTTAGGGCAGCTGGGGAACATGGTGTCAGTACATAGTGAGAAAGCATAGATACAGCAACATGAGGAAAGGTAGAACAGCCCAGATCTGTTTCTACAATACAGCATCTAGCCAAGACATGGCTCCTCTCCTATACTTGGCTGAGTTATTTCTGCCTGCTGTATCTGCCTGGCTCTGGGAGGTCTGTTTTACGTGTCTGCTCCTGCTTTTATCATCTGGGTCGGATGCAAACCCAGAGGGACACAACACTCACTCCTTCCATGATATCAACAGCATTCACACTCCTTCCTCTCGCTCATCTGTTCATCCCTTCACCTCCTCCTTACTCTGTCGTTCTGTGTGTGCCCCTCACACAACTTTCAGGCCCTCAGATGGAAAAAAAATTAAATAAAATAATAATAATAATAATAATTAGGAGAAGGAATTCAAGACTTCGCCTTTCAGGTCTGGGCAGGAGGCACATCGATACAGGGGATGCAGGATAGATAGAGAGAGAGAGAGAGAGAAAGAGTGAGATAAAGAGAGAGAGAGAGAGAAACAAAGGAGAGTAAAAAAGACAAGGGGATTGAGAAAGAAGAGAGTGAAACAATTACATGACTAGAGAGAGAGTAGTGAGGGAGAGAGCAAGGCACAGAAGAGAGAGAGAGAGAGAGTGAGGGGGACGGTAAGCAAGAGGGCAAATGGGAATGAGAAAGTGAGAAAGAAAGCAAGGGAGATACTGTATATACATATACCTTCTGTACAAAACTATTTCCATGAGATAGACTGAGCAGGTGAATCCAGGTGAAAGGTATGGTCCCTTATTGATGTCACTTGTTAAATCCACTTCAATCAGTGTAGATGAGGGGAGGAGACAGTTTAAATAAGTATTTTTAAGCATATCGGTTTGTGTCAAGAACTGCAACGCTGCTGGGTCTTTCACTCTCAACAGTTTCCTGTGTGTATCAAGAACGGTCCATCACCCAAAGGATATCCAGCCAACTTGACACAACTGTGGGAAGCATTGGAGTCAACATGGCCCAGCATCCCTGTGGAATGCTTTTGACACCTTGTAGAGTCCATGCGGAGACGAATTGAGGCTGTTCTGATGGCAAAATGGGTTCAACTCAATATTAGGAAGGTGTTCTTTATGTTTTGTGCACTCAGTGTATTTAGAGAGAGAGAGGATAAGCGAGAGAGCTCAGGGCTGATGTTTACTGGGCCAGTCTGCCGTCAGAGGTAACCTGAAGACAGGGCCGTGCGCTAGGGGAGTATCAGTGGTGAGTTAGCCCTGCCTCGCTGCTCTGCCCTGGGGCTCTCTCTCTGCAGCCAGGGCCTGCTCCCCTGCTCCCCTGCCCTCCCTGGCACAGTAATCCAATCTGTGGCAGGAACAGGATGAGGACTAGAGAGAGCTGCACAGCACATATTACTCACAACAATCGCCACATAGGACCCTGCTCCTCTCAGCTCAGCTCAGTTAGAGAGGGAGGGAGAGGGACTCCAAAGCAACATCTGGAGTGCAAAACAGAAAGAGAGAGTGATGGCCTAGTGTTAATTTACTGTGTGTCTCTCACACACACACAAAGCCCCCACACACAGTGAGTCAAAATACTGGTTTGACTGCTGGACCAGTGTGGTATCATGGTGTTAATGGTGATGTGAATGGCTGAGGGTGGCAGATGACAACATGATGTTGAGCTATTTTTGCCCGTCGCCCTGGCCCTCCTCTCTTTATTCTCCGCTCTGATCTGATGGTATTGCTGATAACAGTGGAACAGTTCTCTTCTTCTCTCCCCTCATCTATCCTCTCCTCGCTCCCCTCCTCCTTCTCTCCCCTCATCTCTCCTCTTCCCCCCCCTCCTTTCTCTCCTCTTCTCGCCTCCTCGTCTCTCTTCTCTTCTCTCCCCTCCTCCTCTCAGCCCACAGCTTCCTACAGGGAATATGTCATTAGATATATCCATTTTCCAATCCTCTCTCTCTCTCTCTCTCTTCACACACACACACACACACACACACACACACACACACACACACACACACACACACACACACACACACACACACACACACAGCACACACACCTCACCCTCTTTCATTCCTCCCCTCCAGATTTGCATATTTGCAGTTGAGGCCTTCATTTGGGTTGGCACTTGATGGGTCGCAGACACGAAAACAACCCACCCACATTTGAATGGGGGCCCTGGCTATTTGTCTGCCTGTGTGTGTCTGTGTGTGTGTCTGGTTCCCCTGTGCGTGAGCTGTCAGGCAGCGGGACCCAGGGGCCACCCTCTGGCCCCTCCGGGAGTGCAGCAGGATTGAATGACAATAAACTGTATGAGATTCCGGATGTGCTGAATCCGACCCCCAGGAAGGACTGAAATAGACACTGCAGACCAGCAAGTCCGGGCAGGAGAGAGAGGGAGAGAGAGAAAGGGAGGTGAGAAGGAGGGAGGCACACAGAGAGATAGGAAGACCACATCAGAGAGAGAGAGAGAGAGAGAGAGCGCGAGAGAGAGAGAGTGATACTAATAAAGATAAAGTAGCAGATAGTGAACGTGAACAAAACGTGGAATGTGGGAGAGACTGGAAGTAGTTGGAGACAGTAAGAGATAAGAAAGACCGAAGGAGTTGAGGCATAGAGAGAAACCATGCGTTTGTGCGTGTGTGTGCGTTCACATGCATGTATGTATGTGTGTGTAGCCCACCATCTTGTGTAAGTAGGAGTAAGAAAGATAAGTCACCCCTCACATCACCCTGTCTGACACAGTGAGTGATTTCCCCTTTCCACTGTGGGCCAATGGTTCCAAACAGTAATACCAGTCATGCCACGCAACATCCTCTCTCTCTCACAACTTATACACACACTTGTGATACTTCACTTCTCTAAAAAAATGTTTTCAGCAACATTATAAAATAGGCAGAAACAAAAATCAAACTCAATTTGCAGATTCTTAAAAGCGTATTAGTTATTTAAACCTAATAATTTTGTATGTACGTATTTCACTTATATCAGCCCCTATTTCCAAACATTAAACCTTGGAACATGAAGAGATACATTTGTATGCATTTTACAACCAAACTTATACATAATTGTCAAATTCAATACTTTCCACAAGAGTATTCTTTCAAACAGCCACTCCTCTGGCCTGGTGTTAGAAAAAACCCTCTCCACTCATGCCATCCCTCTATCCCTCGTTCATCCATCCGCCCCTCCAGTCAGGCACAGCGGAGATGGGTATTGACATACAGTATCCGACCTTGAGAACAATCAATGGCAACCCCACATGTCCCTATCCCACTTACACACACACACACACCACACCAGTTAAACACACAACACTAAACTATCCCAGTTACAGTTTACACACCATCCCACTTACACACACCACATCAATTAAACACACCAAACCACTCTCCCAGTTAGACACAGCACACCAAACCACTCTCCCAGTTAGACACAGCACACCAAACCACTCTCCCAGTTAGACACAGCACACCAAACCACTCTCCCAGTTAGACACACCACACCAAACCACTCTCCAAGTTAGACACAGCAAAATAAACCAGTTACACAACATACCGGACCAAACCACACCACACCACTCTCCCAGTTAGACACACCACACCACACCACTCTCCCAGCAATATAAAGCTTTAAACAGTAGGGATAGCAAAGAACCTACAGAAAGTAGGCCACTTCAACACAGAGTTACATTTAATATAAAGAATACATGTGAGAGTCTGGTAAAAGCTCTTTGATCACCTGCTTTTAGTGTTTTTTTCTCATAAAATAGAGATGGGTGGGTTGGTACAGTATTTTGGGAGGGGGGTTGTTTTGTACCTACCTCTAAATGGGGGGAGATCCATGCTGCAGTGAAATGGGGCGTCTTGGGGTTGATGAGGGGGAGGGGCGGCTCTCTCAGTTCCGTGGGGCCACAGCGCCTTGAGTCCCCTCCGCAGTCTTTTCAGGAGCGTCCCTGGAGTGCAACCAATCCCACGCCTCCTAGGGTCATTCCCCGCAAAGATGAAGAAGCAACAACCCAGCCCTGACGACAATCAACCAATTGCCCAAATGACAAGCAGCCGTTCGACAATGCCTTGTCAGGGGCACAGCAGGGGCAGAGAGGTCTCTGGTCCACAGTGTGGAGACCAGAGGGCAGAGTGTCGTGAGAAATATCCCAGAGAACACAAGAAAAAGTAACAGCCAGGTCCTCCGCTTCAGAATTAACAAATAATTGTAATCTTAAAAAATAAGGAAAGCTTGTGAAAAAAGTTAACAAATAAAAGTGAAGGAGTTCCAATATCCCAGCAGTCAGGGAGATTGCAGTAGTATGGCTCTGTAGTTTTTCTCTCTCCTCTCGCTGAAAGCATAAAGACTGAATGCTGGATAGTCTCTCTCACTCTCTCTGTTCCTCTCCCCCTTGCTCTCTTGCTCCCTCTCTCTCTCTCTCTAGCTCTGTCTCTCACTCTAACTCTCTCGGGTCAGTCCTTCCTGTCTGTGCGTTTATCCTCTCATTCTCTGCGAGCCGAGAGTGTGTGTGTAAGTGAGTGCATGAGAGACACAGAGAGAGAGATGGAGGGAGGGAGGACGGGAGGGGGTTGGACATGAATGGTAGAGGGAAGCAGGGGAGGCTTCTGTTCAGCGTGGAGGTTACATGTTTGCTGCAGATAGTTAATGGCTAAGTGGCATCATCAGGCTGAAACTGAATCTCTCATTTGTTCTCCCTCAGGTACTGTTCCATATGAGTCTATGAGCAGAGCCTGTCGAAAGAGAGAGAGAGAGAGGTAACATAGAGAAGGGGAGAAAAAGGGAGAGAGTGAGCACAAGAAAGAGAGAGAAAAGAGAGAGAGAGAAAAAGACAGGAAGTGAGAGTGGGAGAAAAAAGGGAGACAGCGAGGAAGACCAAAAGAGCAGATGAGCAAGGGAGAAAAGGAAAATAAGGAGGTTGGAGGGGAATGCATAGAGAAGAGAGAGAGAGAGAGAGAGAGAGAGAGAGAGAGAGAGAGAGAGAGAGAGAGAGAGAGAGAGAGAGAGAGAGAGAGAGAGAGAGAGAGAGAGAGAGAGAGAGAGAGAGAGAGAGAGAGAGAGAGAGATAGAGAGAGAGAGAGATAGAGAGAGAGAGAGAGAGTGGTGAGAGAGAGGGGTTGGGGAGCCACAGGAACTATCAAACTATCAAAAGCCCTCATAAGACACAGGTCAGACACTCCTGTCACAAAGCTGTCACTCAACCTTTATACAAGACGTCATTGGTTCTGTGCCACTCTAGAAGACGTCATTGGTTCTGTGCCTCTCTGAGTCCTCTCACCCACAGACACTGCCCCGAGAGCCTCTAAAACACCCTCAAGACAAAATGGTTGCTCTAAGTTGCTTTATTTTGAAAACGTCAGTATTTGATAACTTCCGGTGTCATTCTGGAAAGCCTTGTCAGCAGCACTCTAGGTAATGATAATAACGGTCAATGTCAATATTTATCATATATATATATTTTTGCAGTCAAAATGTATATTTCAGACCCTTCCGTTCCGCTGGCCATCTGCCTTACTCAGCAGGTTCTCTATGGCTGACTGTTGTCTTCCATATAGACAGTATGCATACAGTATATACATCCACACATCCCTACACAGTCATCTCCATGGTAACCATACACTGCTCAGGATTCTAATGTCACAGGAACAAACAGCACTGCTTCCTTCTGGGGGAAATACCTGAGAGGAGTGCAGAGAGGTGTGTGTGTGTGTGTGTGTGTGTGTGTGTGTGTGTGTGTGTGTGGGGTGTGTGTGTGTGTTGTGCATGGCGTGTGAAGGAAAGAAAGGGGGGAAGCGAGGAGGAGAGAAAGGATAGAAAAGGAGGCAGGTTGGTCATCTTGCAGGAATGCCCAATGAGAAAGAGGGGGAGTTGGAAAAGTCATAGAGGGATGGAGGGCATAAAGACAAATGAAGGTTTGAAGGATTGAATGATGGAGAGTAGAGAGGACTGTGGGGTGGATGGAGGGATAGAGGGTATAGAGGAGTGGATGGAGGGATGGATGGTATAGAGGAGTGGATGGAGGGAAGGAGGGTATAGAGGAGTGGATGGAGGGATTGAGGGTATAGGGGAGTGGATGGAGGGATAGAGGGTATAGAGGAGTGGATGGAGGGATAGAGAGATGGAGGGTATAGAGGAGTGGATGGAGGCATAGAGGGTATAGAGGAGTGGATGGAGGGATAGAGGGTATAGAGGAGTGGATGGAGGCATGGAGGGATAGAGGGTATAGAGGAGTGGATGGAGGCATAGAGAGATGGAGGGATAGAGGGTATAGAGGAGTGGATGGAGGGATAGAGAGATGGAGGGATAGAGGGTATAGAGGAGTGGATGGAGGATAGAGGGTATAGAGGAGTGGATGGAGGCATAGAGAGATGGAGGGATAGAGGGTATAGAGGAGTGGATGGAGGCATAGAGGGTATAGAGGAGTGGATGGAGGCATAGAGAGATGGAGGGATAGAGGGTATAGAGGAGTGGATGGAGGCATAGAGAGATGGAGGGATAGAGGGTATAGAGGAGTGGATGGAGGGATAGATGGTATAGAGGAGTGGATGGAGGGATAGAGGGTATAGAGGAGTGGATGGAGGGATAGAGGGTATAGAGGAGTGGATGGAGGGAAGGAAGGTATAGAGAGATGGAGGGATAGAGGGTATAGAGGAGTGGATGGAGGCATAGAGAGATGGAGGGTTAGACGGTACAGAGGAGTGGATGGAGGCACAGAGAGATGGAGGGATAGAGGGTATAGAGGAGTGGATGGAGGCATAGAGGGATAGAGGGTATAGAGGAGTGGATGGAGGCATAGAGGGAGAGGGTGGATGGAGGAAGAGGTATAGAGAGATGGAGGATAGAGGGTATAGAGGAGTGGATGGAGGGATAGAGAGAGAGGGATAGAGGAGGATGGAGGCATAGAGGGTATAGAGGAGTGGATGGAGGCATAGAGAGATGGAGGGATAGAGGGTATAGAGGAATGGATGGAGGGATAGAGATGGAGGGATAGAGGGTATAGAGGAGTGGATGGAGGAATAGAGGGTATAGAGGAGTGGATGGAGGCATAGAGATGAGGGTATAGAGGAGTGGATGGAGGGATAGAGGATGGAGGGATAGAGGGTATAGAGGAGTGGATGGAGGCATAGAGAGATGGAGGGATAGAGGGTATAGAGGAGTGGATGGAGGCATAGAGAGATGGATGGATAGAGGGTATAGAGGAGTGGATGGAGGATGAGATGGAGGGATAGAGGGTATAGAGGAGTGGATGGAGGCAAGAGAGATGGGGATAGAGGGTATAGAGGTGGATGGAGGCATAGAGAGATGGAGGGATGGAGAGTGGGAGTGGATGGAGGAATAGAGGGTATAGAGGAGTGGATGGAGGTGGATGGAGGGATAGAGGGATAGAGGAGTGGATGGAGGATAGAGGGTATAGAGGAGTGGATGGATAGAGAGATGGAGGGATAGAGGGTATAGAGGAGTGGATGGAGGGATAGAGAGATGGAGGGATAGGAGGGTATAGAGGAGTGGATGGAGGGACAGAGGGTATAGAGGAGTGGATGGAGGCATAGAGAGATGGAGGGATAGAGGGATAGAGGAGTGGATAGAGGCACAGTGGATGGAGGGATAGAGAGATGGATGGAGGATAGAGGGTGGAGGGATAGAGAGGAGTGGATGGAGGGATAGAGAGATGGAGGGATAGAGGGTATAGAGGAGTGGATGGAGGCATAGAGGGTATAGAGGAGTGGATGGAGGCATAGAGAGATGGAGGGATAGAGGGTATAGAGGAGTGGATGGAGGGATAGAGAGATGGAGGGATAGAGGGTATAGAGGAGTGGATGGAGGCACAGAGGGTATAGAGGAGTGGATGGAGGCATAGAGAGATGGAGGGATAGATGGTATAGAGGAGTGGATAGAGGGATAGAGGGTATAGAGGAGTGGATGGAGGGAAGGAGGGTATAGAGGAGTGGATGGAGGGATTGAGGGTATAGGGGAGTGGATGGAGGGATAGAGGGTATAGAGGAGTGGATGGAGGGATAGAGGGTATAGAGGAGTGGATGGAGGGATAGAGGGTATAGAGGAGTGGATGGAGGCACAGAGAGGTGGAGGGATAGAGGGTATAGAGGAGTGGATGAAGGGATAGAGAGATGGAGGGATAGGGAGAGAGAGTGGATGGAGGCATAGAGGGTATAGAGGAGTGGATGGAGGGATAGATGATATAGGAGTGGATGGAGGGATAGAGGGTATAGAGGAGTGGATGGAGGCATAGAGAGATGGAGGGGTAGAGGGTATAGAGGAGTGGATGGAGGGATAGAGGGTATAGAGGAGTGGATGGAGGCATAGAGAGATGGAGGGATAGATGGTATAGAGGAGTGGATGGAGGGATAGAGGGTATAGAGGAGTGGATGGAGGGATAGAGGGTATAGAGGAGTGGATGGAGGGATAGAGGGTATAGAAGAGTGGATGGAGGGATAGAGGGTATAGAGGAGTGGATGGAGTTATAGAGGAGTGGATGGAGGGATAGAGGGTATAGAGGAGTGGATGGAGGTATAGAGGAGTGGATGGAGGGATAGAGGGTATAGAGGAGTGGATGGAGGTATAGAGGAGTGGATGGAGGGATAGAGGGTATAGAGGAGTGGATGGAGGAATAGAGGGTATAGAGGAGTGGATGGAGGGATAGAGGGTATAGAGGAGTGGATGGAGGGATAGAGGGTATAGAGGAGTGGATGGAGGGATAGAGGGTATAGAGGAGTGGATGGAGGGATAGAGGGTATAGAGAAGTGGATGGAGGTATAGAGGAGTGGATGGAGGGATAGGGTATAGAGGAGTGGATGGAGGGATAGAGGGTATAGAGGAGTGGATGGAGGGATAGAGGGTATAGAGGAGTGGATGGAGGGATGGAGAGGGTATAGAGGAGTGGATGGAGGGATAGAGGGTATAGAGGAGTGGATGGAGGGATAGAGGGTATAGAGGAGTGGATGGAGGGATAGAGGGTATAGAGGAGTGGATGGAGGGATAGAGGGTATAGAGAAGTGGATGGAGGTATAGAGGAGTGGATGGAGGGATAGAGGGTATAGAGGAGTGGATGGAGGGATAGAGGGTATAGAGGAGTGGATGGAGGGATAGAGGGTATAGAGGAGTGGATGGAGGGATAGAGGGTATAGAGGAGTGGATGGAGGGATAGAGGGTATAGAGGAGTGGATGGAGGGATAGAGGGTATAGAGGAGTGGATGGAGGGATAGAGGGTATAGAGGAGTGGATGGAGGGATAGAAGGTATAGAGGAGTGGATGGAGGGATAGAGAGATGGAGGGATATAGGGTATAGAGGAGTGGATGGAGGCATAGAGGGTATAGAGGAGTGGATGGAGGCATAGAGATTGAGGGATAGAGGGTATAGAGGAGTGGATGGAGGGATAGAGAGATGGAGGGATAGTGGGTATAGAGGAGTGGATGGAGGCATAGAGGGTATAGAGGAGTGGATGGAGGCATAGAGAGATGGAGGGATAGAGGGTATAGAGGAGTGGATGGAGGCATAGAGAGATGGAGGGATAGAGGGTATAGAGGAGTGGATGGAGGGATAGAGGGTATAGAGGAGTGGATGGAGGCATAGAGAGATGGAGGGATAGAGGGTATAGAGGAGTGGATGGAGGCATAGAGAGATGGAGGGATAGAGGGTATAGAGGAGTGGATGGAGGGATAGAGGGTATAGAGGAGTGGATGGAGGCATAGAGAGATGGAGGGATAGAGGGTATAGAGGAATGGATGGAGGGATAGAGAGATGGAGGGATAGAGGGTATAGAGGAGTGGATGGAGGCATAGAGGGTATAGAGGAGTGGATGGAGGCATAGAGATGGAGGGATAGAGGGTATAGAGGATGGATGGAGGGATAGAGAGATGGATGGATAGATCCTATAGATGGAGGGTATAGAGGAGTGGATGGAGGGATAGAGAGATGGAGGGATAGAGGGTATAGAGGAGTGGATGGAGGGATAGAGGGTATGGAGTGGATGGAGGCATAGAGAGATGGAGGGATAGAGGGTATAGAGGAGTGGATGGAGGAATAGAGGGTATAGAGGAGTGGATGGAGGCATAGAGAGATGGAGGAATAGAGGGTATAGAGGAGTGGATGGAGGGATAGAGAGATGGCGGGATAGAGGGTATAGAGGAGTGGATGGAGGGATAGAGGGTATAGAGGAGTGGATGGAGGGATAGAGAGATGGAGGGATAGAGGGTATAGAGGAGTGGATGGAGGCACAGAGAGATGGAGGGATAGAGGGTATAGAGGAGTGGATGGAGGCATAGAGAGATGGAGGGATAGAGGGTATAGAGGAGTGGATGGAGGGATAGAGAGATGGAGGGATAGAGGGTATAGAGGAGTGGATGGAGGCATAGAGGGTATAGAGGAGTGGATGGAGGCATAGAGAGATGGAGGGATAGATGGTATAGAGGAGTGGATAGAGGGATAGAGGGTATAGAGGAGTGGATGGAGGGATAGAGGGTATAGAGGAGTGGATGGATGGAGGTATATAGAGTGGATGGAGGGATAGAGGGTATAGAGGAGTGGATGGAGGGATAGAGGGTATAGAGGAGTGGATGGAGGGATAGAGGGTATAGAGGAGTGGATGGAGGGATAGAGAGATGGATGGAGGGATAGAGGGTATAGAGGAGTGAGATGGAGGGATAGAGGGTATAGAGGAGTGGATGGAGGGATAGAGGGTATAGAGGAGTGGATGGAGGGATAGAGGGTATAGAGGAGTGGATGGAGGGATAGAGGGTATAGAGGAGTGGATGGAGGGATAGAGGGTATAGAGGGATGGAGGGATAGAGGGTATAGAGGAGTGGATGGAGGACAGAGGGTATAGAGGAGTGGATGGAGGGATAGAGAGATGGAGGGATATAGGGTATAGAGGAGTGGATGGAGGGATAGAGGGTATAGAGGATGGATGGAGGGATAGAGGAGGGATAGAGGTATAGAGGAGGGATGGAGGGATAGGGTATAGAGGAGTGGATGGAGGCACAGAGGGTATAGAGGAGTGGATGGAGGCACAGAGAGATGGAGGGATAGAGGGTATAGAGGAGTGGATGGAGGGATGAGAGATGGTGGATAGAGGGTATAGAGGAGTGGATGGAGGGATAGAGGGTATAGAGGAGTGGATGGAGGTATAGAGAGATGGAGGGATAGAGGGTATAGAGGAGTGGATGGAGGGATAGAGAGATGGAGGGATAGAGGGTATAGAGGAGTGGATGGAGGGATAGAGGGTATAGAGGAGTGGATGGAGGCATAGAGAGATGGAGGGATAGAGGGTATAGAGGAGTGGATGGAGGGATAGAGATGGAGGGATAGAGGGTATAGAGGAGTGGATGGAGGCATAGAGGGTATAGAGGAGTGGATGGAGGCATAGAGAGATGGAGGGATAGAGGGTATAGAGGATGGATGGAGGGATAGAGAGATGGAGGGATAGAGGGTATAGAGGAGTGGATGGAGGATAGAGGGTGGATGAGGAGTGGATGGAGGGCAGAGAGATGGAGGGATAGAGGGTATAGAGGAGTGGATGGAGGATAGAGAGATGGAGGGATAGAGGTATAGAGGAGTGGATGGAGGGATAGAGAGATGGAGGATAGATGGATAGAGGAGTGGATGGAGGCACAGAGAGATGGATGGATGGAGGGATAGAGGAGTGGATGGAGGGATAGAGGGAGGGATAGAGGGTATGGATGGAGGGATAGAGGGGTATAGAGGAGTGGATGGAGGGATAGAGAGATGGAGGGATAGAGGGTATAGAGGAGTGGATGGAGGAATAGAGGGTATAGAGGAGTGGATGGAGGATGATGGAGGGATAGAGGGTATAGAGGAGTGGATGGAGGGATAGAGGGAGATGGAGGGATGGAGGGTATAGAGAGTGGATGGAGGGATAGAGGGTATAGAGGAGTGGATGGAGGCATAGGATGGAGGGATAGAGGGTACCCTCCTGGATGGTGGATGGAGGGATAGAGGGTATAGAGGAGTGGATGGAGGCATAGAGAGATGGAGGGATAGAGGGTATAGAGGAGTGGATGGAGGGATAGAGAGATGGAGGGATAGAGGGATAGAGGAGTGGATGGAGGCATAGAGGGTATAGAGGAGTGGATGGAGGCATAGAGAGATGGAGGATAGATGGTATAGAGGAGTGGATGGAGGGATAGAGGGTATAGAGGAGTGGATGGAGGGAAGGAGGGTATAGAGGAGTGGATGGAGGGATTGAGGGTATAGAGGAGTGGATGGAGGGATAGAGGGTATAGAGGAGTGGATGGAGGGATAGAGGGTATAGAGGAGTGGATGGAGGGATAGAGGGTATAGAGGAGTGGATGGAGGCACAGAGAGATGGAGGGATAGAGGGTATAGAGGAGTGGATGGAGGGATAGAGAGATGGAGGGATAGAGGGTATAGAGGAGTGGATGGAGGCATAGAGGGTATAGAGGAGTGGATGGAGGGATAGATGATATAGGAGTGGATGGAGGGATAGAGGGTATAGAGGAGTGGATGGAGGCATAGAGAGATGGAGGGGTAGAGGGTATAGAGGAGTGGATGGAGGGATAGAGGGTATAGAGGAGTGGATGGAGGCATAGAGAGATGGAGGGATAGATGGTATAGAGGAGTGGATGGAGGGATAGAGGGATAGAGGAGTGGATGGAGGGATAGAGGGTATAGAGAGTGGATGGAGGGATAGAGGGTATAGAAGAGGCATGAGATGGAGGGATAGAGGGTATAGAGGAGTGGATGGAGGCATAGAGAGGTATGGAGTGGATGGAGGGTATAGAGGAGTGGATGGAGGGATAGAGGGTATAGAGGAGTGGATGGAGGGATAGAGGGTATAGAGGAGTGGATGGAGGATAGAGGTATAGAGGAGATGGATGGAGGGATAGAGGGTATAGAGGAGTGGATGGAGGGATAGAGGGTATAGAGGAGTGGATGGAGGGATAGAGGGTATAGAGAAGTGGATGGAGGCACAGATAGAGGAGTGGATGGAGGGATAGAGGGGGATGGAGGGAGAGTGGATGGAGGGATAGAGGGTATAGAGGAGTGGATGGAGGGATAGAGGGTGGATGGAGGAGTGGATGGAGGGATAGAGGGTATAGAGAGTGGATGGAGGGATAGAGGGTATAGAGGAGTGGATGGAGGGATGGATGGAGGGTATAGAGGAGTGGATGGAGGGATAGAGGGTATAGAGGAGATGGATGGAGGGATGGAGGATAGAGGATGGATGGATGGAGGGATAGAGAGTGGATGGAGGGATAGAGGGTATAGAGGAGTGGATGGAGGCACAGAGAGATGGAGGGATAGAGGGTATAGAGGAGTGGATGGAGGGATAGAGAGATGGAGGGATAGAGGGTATAGAGGAGTGGATGGAGGCATAGAGGGTATAGAGGAGTGGATGGAGGCATAGAGAGATGGAGGGATAGAGGGTATAGAGGAGGTGGATGGAGGGATAGAGAGATGGAGGGATAGAGGGTATAGAGGAGTGGATGGAGGGACAGAGGGTATAGAGGAGTGGATGGAGGCATAGAGAGATGGAGGGATAGATGGTATAGAGGAGTGGATAGAGGGATAGAGGGTATAGAGGAGTGGATGGAGGGAAGGAGGGTATAGAGGAGTGGATGGAGGGATAGAGGGTATAGAGGAGTGGATGGAGGGATAGAGGGTATAGAGGAGTGGATGGAGGGATAGAGGTATAGAGGAGTGGATGGAGGGATAGAGGGTGGAGGAGTGGATGGAGGTATAGAGAGGTGGAGGGATAGAGGGTATGGAGGAGTGGATAGAGGGATAGAGGATGGATGGGGATAGAGGGTATAGAGGAGTGGATGGAGGGATAGAGGGTATAGAGGAGTGGATGGAGGATAGATGATATAGGAGTGGATGGAGGGATAGAGGGTATAGAGGAGTGGATGGAGGGTATAGAGAGAGTGGATGGAGAGGTATAGAGGAGTGGATGGAGGGATAGAGGGTATAGAGGAGTGGATGGAGGGTATAGAGAGATGGAGGGATAGATGGCGGGATAGAGGAGTGGATGGAGGATAGAGGGTATAGAGGAGTGGATGGAGGGATAGAGGGTATAGAGGAGTGGATGGAGGGATAGATAGTATAGAGAGTGGATGGAGGGATAGAGGTATAGAGGAGTGGAGTGGATGGATGGATAGAGAGTGGATGGAGGGATAGAGGGTATAGAGGAGTGGATGGAGGTATAGAGGAGTGGATGGAGGGATAGAGGGTATAGAGGAGTGGATGGAGGGATAGAGAGATGGAGGATAGAGGGTATAGAGGAGTGGATGGAGGGATAGAGGGTATAGAGGAGTGGATGGAGGGACAGAGATGGAGGGATGGAGGGATAGAGGAGTGGATAGAGGAGTGAGATGGAGGGATAGAGGGTATAGAGGAGTGGATGGAGGGATAGAGGGTATAGAGAAGTGGATGGAGGCATAGAGGATGGAGGGATAGAGGGTATAGAGGAGTGGATGGAGGGATAGAGGGTATAGAGGAGTGGATGGAGGATAGAGGGTGGATAGAGGAGTGGATGGAGGGATAGAGGGTATAGAGGAGTGGATGGAGGGATAGAGGGTATAGAGGAGTGGATAGAGGCATAGGGATGGAGATAGAGGGTATAGAGGAGTGGATGGAGGGATAGAGGGATAGAGGGTGGATGGAGGATGGAGGGAAGGTATAGAGGAGTGGATGGAGGGATAGAGAGATGGAGGGATAGAGGGTATAGAGGAGTGGATGGAGGGATAGAGGGTATAGAGGAGTGGATGGAGGCATAGAGATGGAGGGATAGAGGGTATAGAGGAGTGGATGGAGGATAGAGGGATGGAGGGAGTAGAGGGTATAGAGGAGTGGATGGAGGGATAGAGGGTATAGAGGAGTGGATGGAGGCATAGAGAGATGGAGGGATAGAGGGTATAGAGGAGTGATGGATGGAGGGATAGAGAGTGGATGGAGGGATAGAGGTATAGAGGAGTGGATGGAGGGATAGAGGTATAGAGGAGATGGAGGGATAGAGGGTATAGAGGAGTGGATGGAGGGATAGAGGTATAGAGGAGTGATGGACCTCCTGGATAGAGGGAGAGATGGAGAGGATAGAGGGTATGTGGATGGAGGGATAGAGGAGTGGATGGAGGATAGAGGGTATAGAGGAGTGGATGGAGGGATAGAGGGTATAGAGGAGTGGATGGAGGACATAGAGAGATGGAGGGATAGAGGGTATAGATGGAGTGGATGGAGGGATAGAGAGATGGAGGGATAGAGGGTATAGAGGAGTGGATGGAGGGATAGAGGGTATAGAGGAGTGGATGGAGGCATAGAGATGGAGGGATAGAGGGTATAGAGGAGTGGATGGAGGGATAGAGAGATGGAGGGATAGAGGGTATAGAGGAGTGGATGGAGGCACAGAGAGATGGAGGGATAGAGGGTATAGAGGAGTGGATGGAGGCATAGAGAGATGGAGGGATAGAGGGTATAGAGGAGTGGATGGAGGCATAGAGAGATGGATGGATAGAGGGTATAGAGGAGTGGATGGAGGGATAGAGAGATTGCGGGATAGAGGGTATAGAGGAGTGGATGGAGGAATAGAGGGTATAGAGGAGTGGATGGAGGCATAGAGAGATGGAGGGATAGAGGGTATAGAGGATGGATGGAGAGATGGAGAGGGTATAGAGGAGTGGATGGAGGCAGAGAGAGATGGAGGGATAGAGGGTATAGAGGAATGGATGGAGGATAGAGAGATGGAGGGATAGAGGGTATAGAGATGGATGGAGGGATAGAGGGTATAGAGGAGTGGATGGAGGATAGAGAGATGGAGGGATAGAGGGTATAGAGGAATGGATGGAGGATAGAGAGATGGAGGGATAGAGGGTGGATAGAGGAGTGGATGGAGGATAGAGGGTATAGAGGAGTGGATGGAGGCATAGAGATTGAGGGATAGAGGGTATAGAGGAGTGGATGGAGGGATAGAGATCGGATGGAGGGATAGAGAGATGGAGGGATAGAGGGTATAGAGGAGATGGATGGAGGCATAGAGAGATGGAGGGATAGAGGGTATAGAGGATGGATGGAGGCACAGAGAGATGGAGGGATAGAGGGTATAGAGGAGTGGATGGAGGATAGAGAGATGGAGGGATAGAGGGTATAGAGGAGTGGATGGAGGGATAGAGAGATGGTGGGATAGACAGAGAGGAGTGGATGGAGGCATAGAGGGTATAGAGGAGTGGATGGAGGCATAGAGAGATGGAGGGATAGAGATAGAGGAGTGGATGGAGGATACCCTCCTAGAGATAGAGGGGATGGAGGGTATAGAGGAGTGGATGGAGGCATAGAGGGTATAGAGGAGTGGATGGAGGCATAGAGAGATGGAGGGATAGAGGGTATAGAGGAGTGGATGGAGGGATAGAGGGGATAGAGAGATGGAGGGATGGAGGGTATAGAGGAGTGGATGGAGGGATAGATGGTATAGAGGGAGTGGATGGAGGGATAGAGGGTTACAGAGGAGGGATGGAGGGAGGGTATAGAGGAGTGGATGGAGGGATAGAGGGTATAGAGGTGGATGGAGGACAGAGAGATGTGGATGGGATAGAGGGTATAGAGGAGTGGATGGAGGGATAGAGATGGAGGGATAGAGGGTATAGAGGGAGTGGATGGAGGGATAGAGGGTATAGAGGAGTGGATGGAGGGAGGGATGGAGGGATGAGGTATAGAGGAGTGGATGGAGGGATAGAGGGTATAGAGGAGATGGATGGAGGTATAGAGAGTGGATGGAGGGATAGAGGGGGTAGAGGGAGTGGATGGAGGGATAGAGGGTATAGAGGAGTGGATGGATAGAGGGTATAGAGAGATGGAGGGATAGAGGGTATAGAGGAGTGGATGGAGGACAGAGAGGTGGAGGGATAGAGTGATAGAGGGTGGATGGAGGAAGAGTGGATGGAGGGATAGAGGGTAGGGTATAGAATGGAGTGGATGGAGGGACAGAGGGCATAGAGGAGTGGATGGATGGATAGAGATAGAGGAGTGGATGGAGGGATAGAGGGTATAGAGGAGTGGATGGAGGGATAGAGAGTGGATGGAGGGATAGAGGGTATAGAGGAGTGGATGGATAGTGGATGGATGGAGGAGTGGATGGAGGGATAGAGGGTATAGAGTGGATGGAGGGATGGAGGGATAGAGTGGTATAGAGGAGTGGATGGAGGCATAGAAGGTATGGAGGGATAGAGGGTATAGAGGAGTGGATGGAGGATAGAGAGATGGAGGGATAGAGGGTATAGAGGAGTGGATGGAGGGATAGAGGGTATAGAGGAGTGGATGGAGGGATAGATGAGGTATAGAGTGGATGGAGGGATAGAGGGTATAGAGGAGTGGATGGAGGCATAGAGAGATGGAGGGAGATGGTATAGAGTGGATAGAGGAGTGGATGGAGGGATAGAGGAGTGGATGGAGGGATAGAGGGTATAGAGGAGTGGATGGAGGGATAGAGGGTATAGAGGAGTGGAGGAGTGGATGGAGGATAGAGGAGTGGATGGAGGGATAGATAGAGGAGTGGATGGAGGAGTGGATGGAGGGATAGAGGGTATAGAGGAGTGGATGGAGGGATAGAGGGTATAGAGAAGTGGATGGAGGCATAGAGGAGTGGATGGAGGGATAGAGGGTATAGAGGATGGATGGAGGAATAGAGGGTATAGAGGATGGATGGAGGATAGAGGGATGGAGGATGGATGGAGGGATAGAGGGTATAGAGGATGGATGGAGGGATGGAGGGATAGAGTGGATGGAGGATGGAGGGATAGAGTGGATGGAGGGATGGAGGGATAGAGGAGTGGATGGAGGATGGAGGGCATAGAGGAGTGGATGGAGGGATAGAAGGTATAGAGGAGTGGATGGAGGGATAGAGGGAGAGTGGAGGTGGATGGAGGGATGGAGGGATAGAGGGTATAGAGGAGTGGATGGAGGGATAGAGGGTATAGAGGAGTGGATGGAGGCATAGAGATGGAGGGATAGAGGGTATAGAGGAGTGGATGGAGGGATAGAGGGTATAGAGGAGTGGATGGAGGATAG
>NC_056458.1:18639321-18818002 GCF_018296145.1 Oncorhynchus tshawytscha
GGACCAAAATGCGGAGTGTAGATTACGATTCATGTTTAATGAAAAAACACACTAAACACAAACACTACCAAAACAATAAACGTAAAGAAAACCAAAACAGCCTATACTTGTGTACACTAACACAGACCAAGGACATCAGGACACTAAGGACAATCACCCACGAAACACTCAAAGAATATGGCTGCCTAAATATGGTTCCCAATCAGAGACAACGATAAACACCTGCCTCTGATTGAGAACCACTTCAGACAGCCATAAACTTAACTAGAACACCCCACTAAGCTACAATCCCAATACTAACACACCACATACAAAACCCCATGCCACACCCTGGCCTGACCAAATAAATGAAGATAAACACAAAATACTTAGACTAGGGTGTGACATATAGGCTGCCTATAGGCTGCCTGGTCTGCGTGCAAATGTAGGCATATACATTTTCCCATTTGGGGATCAGATGGTATTTCTGATTGGCTTAATGCACAACCACTAATGAGCTGTGGGGCTTCTCAAAGTAATGTTTTCTTCACCTCAAACAGCAAGCAAACAAAGTCTGTTTGTACATCCATTGAGAATGACAATAATTCCTCAATGTATTTGAAAAATCTTTCCAGCTCTTTCCCTTTCGATAACCACTCAGTATGAAAGGGAAAAATGTAATGCTCTGATCCAAAGGAAACATCATAAAATAGGCCTACCTGATTACTTCTTACCCCTTGAACAAATAGCCTACAGCTTTGTCTGTCCCGGGTCCCAATGTTGCAAGCAGGTTTAGGCTGGACCCAAGTTAATAGTTGATATGTTTTAAGTTCGTTGCAGACAGTCCATGCATAGACAATGTGATATTTATTTTTATCAGGATATTTTCTGCCTGCAGGCTGAAATGTTTTTATTTGTTGGCTTTATAAGCAATTTTTACAAACTGTTATTGGCAATGGCAGTAGAAGTAACTTTTTAGGTTTGTATCATTTTCATTTAGATTTGGACAGAATTTTAATTAACCATATGACAATGATTTTGAGTTACGAGGACATTATTATAAATTAAATGAATCTGTTCCACGAAAATGTGTATATGAAAACCATAACTGGCGCAATATCGGTAGAAATGGTAAGATAAATTGGCATTCCACATGAGAAAGTTTACCCACTCCTTGTGTAGCCTGCTCCGGCAACTTCAGGAGAGTAATGGCAGAATCTACAAAAGCCAGTAGGAGCGGGAGGAGAATGGTCAGGACAGCTTCAGTTCTCCCTCTTCTTGTTATCTTGATCTCTGGCTCCCTCTTGAGTAATTTGCGTGTAATTTCATCAAACAGTGAGCTTAAAGCATCAGACAAGCTCAATAGTTTATTTTATTAAAACACATAGGGTATTGTCTATATAAGGAAAAATAGACGTTCAACATTTGACCAATCAATTGGTTGAAAGAGCAGACGAAGCGCTGATGGCTTGACTGCTTTTTGCGAGTGTCGGCTCACTTGTAAATATCCATGGCCTTGGTTAGTTATTCCAGAAGCCTTCTTATTGATATCTTTCTAAAAACAAGTGGATCTGAACATTTAAAGGAAGACGTAGCATCTTGGTGCTGGGGAGGGTGCAGGTAAAAGTGTCTTGGTCCCGATCGACACAGGGTCTTACTCCTATGACCTTCGCTGGCACTGTAAATAATTGATATCCATTCAGACAGATATGCAGAATGGAAACACAATACAAGCAGGCAGCTGCATGCTCTACTACTGGAATGTTACTACAACATTGAATTATCAACACTTCGATTTATGTTTATTGACATTTTTCAGGAACCCTTTTGTCAAATCCAAAATGTGTGTAAATTGGGTATTTACATCATTGTAAATCTAACAGCAGTAAGGAAAATCCCCATTCATTGTTCTCTGTATGTTTGTGGTGGTGTTGATATTTTTGCGTATTTAATGTGTACAAATATATCTTACTTGGTTTTCTGGTGTTTTGAAAGATTGTCCTTTGTCACTTTAAAATATACCAGCCTGTTTCTTCCCTCTTGCCTTTGTCCTTGTAGCCAATGAACTCATCAGTAAAACAGTTAGCATACAGTAACAGTAACTTTCTTTCACATTTCACATTATTATTTTACTCCTCTCCTCCTCCTGCTCTCTCTATCTCTCATCTGGTGCAGGTCAGGCATCCCTGACTCTGTTGCGCTAATATCCTCCTACCTCAGTTTTTCCTCATCTCATCTCTTCCTCCCTATTCCTCTGTTGTTGTCTTCTCAATCATTAGTGCTGAGCTAGTCAACTGAAGGTCCCACTGGTACACACATGTTTACTCACTCGCACGCAAGCACTTAAAACTATAGATTTGAACAAATATTGGAAATATTGTATGGTGTGCTAGCAGCAGCAAAGACAAACACAGTGACAGCACACAACATTGAATAACCTTACAAGGTTTATTGAATGCAAAATTATACGTTTAAAAAAAAGTTAATAAGGAATAATACTTCAGAGCTTAAAAAGTTCAATGTTACTTCATAGCATTCACCCCTTTCCCATGGCCTTGAATCTGCTAAAACAATTCATTGTTTCATCATACTACAAATACACACGATTATTGGAAGTACCACATATAATAATTGCTAGTTAAGACACAAGAGGTAATAAGGCCAGGAGTTTTTCCTGATCATGTGACTTGAAGAGGAAAGACTCTGGGCCTGTAACTTGAGCCGGGTGTTTGTCCCTGGTGAGGTCACATGGTCAGGAAAATATCCTGGCCTTATTACCTCTTGTGTCTTTACTAGCAATTATTATATGTGGTACTTCCAATAATCGTGTGTATTTGTAGTATGATGAAACAATGAACTGTGATAGCAGGACAAATACAAGAGGGAAGAAACAGGCTTGTATATTGTAAAATGGCAGACAAATGACAATCTTTCATATCACCAGAAAACCAGGTAAGATATTATATTCATTATTAATATCTCAAAAGTACCCTTTTTGGTTTTGCTTATTTTTAGATACATTGTTTGAAAGAATATACTTTTTTGAATAAATGATAAATGTTATATAATGAACAAAAATATAAACGCAATATGCAACAATTTCAATTATTTTACTGAGTTACATTTCATAAAAGGAATTCAGTCAATTTAAATAAATGGGAGGGCAATAGGTCCACCCACTTGGGAGCCAGGCCCAGCCAATCAGAATAAGTTTCCCCCCACAAAGGGCTTTATTACAGACAGAAATACTCCTCAGCAATCCCACCCTCAGACGATCCTGCAGGTAAAGAAGCCAGATGTGGAGGTCCTAGAGAAATTAACATTCAATTCCCTGGCAACAGCTCTAGTGGAAATTCCTGCAATCCCTCAAAACTTGAGACATCTGTGGCATTGTGTTGTGTGACAAAACTGCACATTTTAGGGTGGCCTTTTATTGTCCCCCAGCACTAGGTTCACTTGTGTAATGTTCATGTGGTTTAATCAGATTCTTGATATGCCACACCTGTCAGGTGGATGGATTATATTGGCAAAGGATAAACGCTCACTAACAGGGTTGTAAACAAATTTGTGCACAGAATTTGAGATAATTAAGCTTTTTGTGCTTATGGAACATTTCTGGGATAATTTATTTCAGCTGATGAAACATGGGACCAAACCTTTACATGTTGCGTTTATATTATTGTTCAGAATACAAAGAATACATTATAGTTCATTAACCAATCACAGCCCTACTGTAGGATTGCACATTCAGCAAATCACCAGCAGAAGGAGTTCCCTTTGAACCATAACGTTAAAAGTAACAGAGCCCACTCTGGAAATGTGATGTGCTAGTAAAATAGATTGTTCAAAACAATGTCTAAAACTGAACAAAATCAAAAAGGGTACTTTTGAGATAATATTAATAGTTTTAATCTTGAATAAATTAATGTGTAAAATTGTATTTCAGAATGTAATGACAGTCCATATTTTAGAGCTATTAGGGGTATAATGACACCAAGGTGTTTGTCACGCATAGGATTAAAAAGGGCCTAAAATGGCCACTTCCATCATGATACGTTTTAAAAATCTAATTTGTGTTACAAATGTAAAAAGTACATCAAACATCCTTCATCCCAATGAAGTTTCTATGTCAGAATTGCCAGAACAATCTGAGAAACACAAAATATTTTCGGGCTATGCTGGCATGGAGTCAATCAACCAATTGCAGCTTTGTAGTTTCCTATGCTGGTGGTAGTTATAGTTATGGCTAAAAACCAGGTATATCATAAAATACATAATGGCAATACCCACAGGCTTATTGGCACTATGCGGACAATTCCCTTACATCAACAACTACATGAGGCTTATATTATACATAATAGAGGATAATTAGCAACAAAGAAACTTCTCTACCAAATTGTTACAGGACAGTTCGCTTTAGCCTGAATATGTAACTCCTTAGCTTGTTTTATACAGGCTATAAGTGGACAATTCCCTTAAATGAGTAAATCAAGGATATTGCAATGCTTACACAATAAAACTTATGCAAAGCGGTATCCCTCATATATGTAAATGATATAACTCATTGAATGTTGGGTTACAATATGGCTGTGAAGGTTCTCCATCTGACACCCCCAAGATAAATAGGACTTTCTTACCACAGGCAAAAGACTATGAGTCAGATATTACTAAAGATGTTTCAAACAACATCACAAATGGCTTAAAACCCTCTTTCTGATATTAAATATTTTTGGTTAAGTGCATGCGTAAGTCAAAACAGGTCCTAGTACAGTACTCTCTCCACTAATGATGATGAATATTACGCTGGTCAAGATCAGGTGGGGATGATGAAGAGAAATTTATCCATACCCTGTCTGAAAAATATGGATTGTATTATGACACCGGTCCAAGATGTTGCTCATCAGTTGCTCATAATCAACATTTCTCCTTTACGAAAAATCATGTTGAGTAGGCAACAATGGCAATACTTCTGACAGTCTCATAGTGGCATATCTGGGCCAAAATCACTTCATCCACTATTGGTCACAATGACTTCCTGTCCTGGTACCCTGTCCATGGCAGTGGTGATGTCACATCCTGTGCACCTGTGGGTCAACATTATGTCAGATCCTGTACATCCAGGAGCATGGCATCCTGTTTGGTCCTCAGCTGGTCCCTTATCAACAGGTGACCCACCAACTCAGAGCTCAGGTCTACAAGAATAGAATAGAATATTACTAGTATTACTACTATTGTCACATGCAAAGCACAACAACAAGGCACAAATACATGAGACAAAAATGCACAAACTGTACAGCAAGCACTCACATGCCAGTGCACTTACTAACAAGTTATTACCATGCAATAACCACTTTTCCCCATGTAATGACCAAGATTTCCTTGTAGTGACCGCCTACTGACCGTGTATGTCATGGTTGAGTGAGGTCCTGAGGGAACTGAGCTGTTGTATTGAGCAGATCTGCAGGTCACAGCATTCCAGATGCTTCCTCTTAGTGATCACACAGGCGAGGTGCTGAGACACACACACAGGAATTATTCACACATACCAATCTTCACCTCTCAGACAATGCTCAGTGTTTTCCTCATCTCCACAGTCCACACTTACAGTCTCCCTTCTCCATCCTTCTTACCTCCTTCTCTTTCTGTTCAGCGAGCAGCTTGTTTTTAAGCGCACTCAGTGCGGCCCTCACCTCCAGCTTCAGGCCAGAGGGATGGTAACCATGGCTACCTGCCTCTTTAGAACCCTGACAGTAAACAGGAAACACAAAATAGCATGAGTTTGGATGCCAGGGTTGGGGTCTATTCCATTTAAATTCCAGTCAATTCAGAAAGTAAACCAAATTTCAATTCTAAATTTTCATAATTGAAAAGCATTGAAGAGAGTTGGAATTGGAATTTCGGTGTACTTCCTGAAATGACTGGAATTGAAATGTAATTGACCCCAACCCTGATGGATGAATGAATGATACATCACTGTAGAACAGAGTTCTTCACACCTCGTCCTAGAGTGTCGCAATGTGTGTAGGTTTTTGTCCCAGTCTTGAGCTAGACTATAATACAGGAGGGAATCACTCACCTCTTTGCCAGCCCCCTCCTCCGTATCATCATCCTCGCTCTCACTGTTGTTGGTGTAGCATAACTGTAGATTTCTGTAATTGTGGAATCTGTAATAAGAAAAGGAAAAGGCAACAATTGCATGAACAGAAAGAACAGAAATTAGATGGTTTCAGAGAATACAGAATGAAGTTGATAATGAGATTTTTGACATTTGTTACCTAGATGAGAAAACAGTAACTCGACACCTTCCATAGTCCTCCTCCTCCCATTCCTCTCTCCTCCGAAGCCCACCCTGCCTCTCCTCCGCCCAGCCCCCTGACACACTCCCCTGTTCCGACCCACTCGTACTCTGAAAGAGAGGAATAGAGGGAGGGATCAGGGATGGAGAGATGACATGGGAGGAGGGAAGGGTGGAGACGTGTGGTGGTGGGGTATTTAAGAGTGTATGGGTGTCATTAAACCCATCTCTGCAGTCTTTTTCAAACAGACAAGTTCAGCTTTAATGCCAGGGGTTCTCAGGGTGTTATTCCTATCATCTTATTAACAGAGGTTATTACTGTGATCTCGGGCTCCAGCTTTCAGCCTAATACCAGTAGATGACAGTCACGTGTGTAAGGCAAAGAGAGAAGTAGGATGAAGTTACCCCTAGATTCTGAGCTAAGGTCAATGTTGTGCTGTTCCCGCTAATTGTTAAGGTCTTGATTTGGGGCAGATGAGCTAATCTCAGATCTGTCGTTAAGGGCAGAGCACAAAAACGTCTACTCCCTCTCTTTATGCCCTCTGACCTTTGCCCTCTCCCTCCTCTCCTCCTCCTGTTTCTCTAGCTCGGCGATACGCAGGCTCAGGTCCTCCCACTGCATGATGGGTAGGTCCTGGTCTTCATCCGAGGACCCTCCGCTCGGGTGAAGTTGCCCTACCGCTTCCTCACCAGACAGCTCTGTGTCATCACCCTCCTTCTCCTCTGCTGTCTCTGTATCTCCCTCCATCCTTCACCCTGTTGTTGTGGGCAGATGGCCGAGAAAGGGAGGTCAAGGAAGAGGATTTGATTCATTTTAATTTGGCATAAAGTGACTCAGGTGGGTGGTCTCTGATACATACAGTATAAACAAATATATATATATATATATATATATATATATAGTATCAAAAAGAAGCTGCCAAGATCATTATACAATGTGCACAATCATGCTACAGGATAAAGCGGAATGTATCAACAATAGGATACCAGGATAGCCTACTCAGGAGAAAAACACAAAGCATTCCTTAGAGAAGTTCGAAAAACACTGACTGAACTGTAGGCGAGACTAGTCTATTTCGTAATAGTCATTTAAAAAAAAAATCTTTCCCATTATCTAAACTCGGAAGTACGCATGCACTAGCCTACACCGGAAAATTCCCAATCTGTTTTAAAAGGTTGCATTTGAAATACTTTTCAGACTCACTCTGACTGTAGAACGAGTGCGCTCAGATTTCTCGCCATGAACGTGCTGCCTGGAACGCGCGTACGACACGTTGAATACAAAGTATCTCTTCTCCTTTGATATAACGCACATGTATGCCACACACACCATTAAAGATTTGTTGTTTATAATTTGAATATTGAGGGGGGCTGGTGGCAAGCGGACACTTTGACTTACCTATTCCAGACCGTGTCCTATTCCCGACATCGAGGTCTCCTTCTCTTGTTTATGTCTTATATACTTATATAACTTTCGGTTTCCCAGTTCTCGGCGGTGTGGGCAATCGTTTTAATAACTCACAATAAGCTATTGACTTCTGATTTAACTCTTCCTTTAAGTTAAGAAAACACCCTGCCTGCCTTTCTACTGTACACTTTCCCATTCCTCCCGCCCCCCTCTTTCCTCTGACCCGTTCCCACAGTTTTTGTTTAACCTCTACCTTCTGCAGCCGGGAAAGATACGCCCGCTTTTCCTACATCCAATGTGCCACTACATCCCTCGGCGCCTATCCCTTTTAAATAGCGATGCTTCGGATTCCTGGAAGTGTTGAAATTACATGCGATATCTATTTAAGATTAAAACAATCGGGTGTGGTCTGGCTCTGGTTCTACATTTCGAACTAGAATCAATTGTAAAGGAGGGTTATAAAGGTTAAGAATGTACTCTTAATTAGTGTCCAATTTCAACATTATGGGATATGACTACTCAAACCAGATGGGAAAACCCGGGAGAGAAAGTCACCCACTATATATTACAGCATTTGGAGAAAAACTGAAACACATACATATCTCAATGTCTTTTAAAATACCCTGACAATGCAGGCCAGGTGGCTATTGTTACATTCATGTCATTCGAATTATAAGAGGGAAATCCTAAATAAACTAAAATAGTCATATTAAAAAAAGTGGACAAATTGGTTTTCTAATATTTCCATGGCATTTTTTTATTTCCTTGGAGCTTGGCAATTTTGGCATTGGAAATACATTTAGAAAATTTCATTAAGGAGTGTATTGATATAAAATATCCTACAAATAATTCAATATTGAGAAATCTGACAGAGATATGACATGTTTTCTGTTTACAATAAGTGAAAGAAAAGCTGGTGAGGTGCATTTGTTATAGGCTGGGCTACTAACATTATCTAAAGGATTGCATACATTACAATAAATTATGTCAAAGTAACATTTCAGTGAAAGGCCTACATCATTCTGTCCATTTATCCAAGGATACTCAGTCATTTCCTCTCCTCCTATCCTATTCCTAACCTCTACTTTCCTCTCCTCCTCATTCAACAGCATGCAGTTCCTGTTCCTCCCACTGTGTGTCACTAACGAGTCGATAGTTCACCTGCCGGTAGTTCTGTGGGTGAACCTGTCTCTGCCTCCATACCTCCTCATACAGGCTCTGTGTGACTGGGGGTAGAGGGGCAAACCTTCCAGTCTGAGCTAAGGTCTGGGCATAACCCCACTGTTCCTTGTCCATCTTCAGCATATGTCTGAGCTGCACCCCCCTCTCCACCTTCCTCGCCATCTCTCCCTGGGCCTCCTCTTCCATCTCAGCCAGCGATGGCAGGGCCACGGAGCCCTCCAGCACTGCCAGGGCAAACTGGACCTGAGAGAAAGAGGGGAAGAGCAAGAGAGATTGATAGAGAGAGAGAAAGAAGAGAAAGAACAAAAAAGCAATAAGAGAGAATGAACAAGATATAGTGAGGGAGGGGTGGGGTAGCCAGACATTTTGTTCCACAAAAAATAAGATAATCAACATCACAATCAACATCACCATCAACCTCACCTGGCAGTGGAAGTGGGGGAAGGGGCAGATTATTTTACAGATGCCTATGATGAAGAGTGAGGGGAATGCTGGGGGCATCAGGAACCTGTAGAGCGGGGTTACCAGGTGCTCCTGAACCTTCAGGCCCAATCGGGCTGGCTCCAGGAAAGGGTAGCTGAAGTTGTAGCCTGTGCAGAGCAGCAGGACCTGGGCCTGGGTAATGGACCCATCCTGGAACCGCAGAGACCCATCCTCCTGGATCTCCTCCACAGGGGTGGCCTGGTGGACTCCATAGGGCAGAGGAAAGGGCAGGGTGGGCTTACCGTGGCTCAGAGTCACCTGGGCGTTGGATCGACCCAGTTCTAGTGAGATGTCAAGTCCTGAGGCCCCAGCGCCCAGCACTACCACTGACTGACCTGAGAAGGGCTCTGGGTGGCGGTATGAGTGACTGTGGATCACTTTGCCTAGAGAGAGACGGGGGGGTGGGATGAGATACAGATTCAGAGAAAGAGGGAAATAAAGAGATGAGATAAAAGCCATGAGTTTTTCCTGATCACCTAACCTGGCCCAGACATTTTCCAGTTCAGGTTGCATGGTCAGGAAAATTCTGGGCATGAGATATAGGTAGAGAAAGAGAGGGATATGGATTGATGACTGTGGTGTACACCTTTAAATCGCTCTAGCCCAGGGATGGATGGGATGTGGGGGTCAGAGTAGTGCCTACAGGGAAAGGAGACAGGGGTCAAGAGTTAAGGGTTAGGGTGTAAAAGACATTGTAAATATCTAAAGCACATGCACATCTCTTACCCGCTGCAGATGAACACGGAATCAAAAGTTTCAGTGTTCTGTGATCCAGACTTGTCACGTGAGGTCACCTCCCACGTCGTCATTGGTCCTTTACCCTCTGTCACCACAGGGCTCACCTCATCCACCACAGCGCTGAACTAACAAAGAATGGGGGAGAGATGGGGTGAGAGGCTTTAGACTCTTGTCCTGTTAAACGGAATAAACATTTTCCTTTTATAACCTGAAATCGATGAGTGTGTACCTTCCTTCTCTACCCCTGACAGAGGACCATGTGTGTGAGTGACGGTACCTACCCTAATATGTGGTGTGATGCAGTGGCTCTGGCAGTATCTCTCCAGATACTTCTGCACTTCCTGGTGTGGCAGGAAGGAGGGCAGCTGGGGGTCAAAGGGGAAGTCAGGGAACATCATGACCTCCTTGGGCAGGTTGGTCCTGCATAGAGTTAAGGGAGTGTAAAATATGAGACACACAAAATAAGACCTGGGTCATGTCAGAGAGAAACAGACAGAGACATAGAGAGAAAGAGAGGGTGGAGTTAGTGTTACTGTACCGGAGGTCTCTGTACATGCTGCTGTGAATGGGCAGCCCGTTGTCATAGCTACCGGTGCGTTCCTCGTAGAACCATGTGCCGCCCACGTGTTCCGTGAGCTCGTAGACGATGGGTGGGGCGAAGGTGTCTGGGCGGGACAAGATGTGACGTGCGGCACACAGACCTGCAGCTCCCGCGCCCACCACCGCAACTCGCAGCTGCTGCATCCTCACGGTCCTGTCCGAGGACATGCCAGACAGACCTGGAATACAATTACATCAGGGACCTATTCAGGAGGGTGTTTATAAAATACAGCAAGAGAACTGACTAATAACTCTAAAGAAAACAGACCAGCACTGTGAGACAACACTGACACCAAATAGACAAATGACTCTGTCGCTGACATACCTACACAACAGACACAAACAATACCCACTGTCTGTCACACACACTGTCCAACTGGGTAACATTGTATATGATGCCAAACAGATACATCTGAGCTCAAGAGAGAGAATGCACATAATCTAAACATTACAGTGTGTGTTTGAGCTGTGGGGGTTTGGTGGGAGGGGACTGAGGGTGTTTCAAAGTTTACTTACGTGTAAAGCCAAAAACTGCTGTGCATTGAGCAGGGTTAAAACAATAGAAGAATTAAAGTCATTTCAACAGAGGACAAGAAGGAAAAGTCAAAACACTTAATCTCACAATCCTTCAGCGGTACAGCAGCCTACAGTCTACTTCCGCACAGAGTGAAGTGAACATTGATCTTCAGACAAAAAAATGGACATTGGGAGAATCTCAATTGTTCCTCCTCGCCTTCTCAAATCCCATTGGAGGAGAAGGTCAGAGGGGCGGGACCTCTGGCTTTCTCCTCCAATGGGTTTTGAGAAGGAGGCGAGGAGACAGGAGGCGAAGAGTATACAATTGAAATCCTACCATTATCTAAACAACATCACGTGACAAAGAGTAGTAATTTTTGGGGATACGTCATAAACCAGAAGCTTGACAGACGCAAAACACACAGCCGCAATTCTTTGAGTTGAACATTTACCGCGTGTTAATAAACAATCATCCACAAATGTATTGTAATGAAACAGGCAGGGAGCACGTCTCGAACCATCGACCTTCGAGCCCGAGGTCCGGCGTGCTATCGACTGTGCCACAAAAGCATGCTCGTGCGGCAGGTTCGCGCTTTATAAACCCACTACTCCCTCCTTTCAGCGCGTCCTCGCGCTAGTTTGAGACTCCACGTTTTACAGGAACGCGCTCACCGGCCAATCGACCAAGCATACGCACTGTCGTGGATGCAAGGTCCGATCACTTCTGACACCAATGTAATGAAACAGGCAGGGAACGAGCCCGAGGTCCGGCGCGCTATCGACTGTGCCGCAAAAGTATGCCCAGGGTCGTTACAGTATTTTGGAGCAAATTAGACAGGACAATGAGAAATGAGCAATAATCCGTGCTGTGCTCTTATCACAGCAGTTTTTGTTCAGTAATCTTCCGAGTTTGTGACAACTCAAAACGTTGGTTATATTTTTGCGCCATCTTGGTAAGGGACTACGAAATAGATTTTTAAAAAGTATCCAATTACAGTTATACATTCCAAACGCATCATAATTCAGAAATAATACATGTTAATTGTGTGCATGTTTAAGTTTACTAATGTAATAATATTAATTGTACACAATTGAGAGGTTGTTCACGGTCTTTACCCATATTGGAAATAGATGAATACAAGAAGCATCTAGTCATAAAAAGATTGAAAGCTCTAATCCATTTGTAAAATTAAGTGTTATAGATTCTGCGATTGAAATGTTAAGGTAAATTCCGATTGAGCCGACATAAGCACTATTTACCATGAATGCAGTAGACGCTAAAGTGTGTACATTGCCATAACACTTTTATCACGCTGTAATGCTTAATTTCATGATGTAGAATGAATCAGGGTGACAATTTGTTTTACATACACACTTTTACAACAGTCCCATATTTGAATGTGTATTATATTTCTCCATAAGTGTTTTTCACTGCTTATATTGTTATTTTAGCTCTCGGTTGCATAATATCCATTACTGACCTTGAGTATCTATCATAGTTTTCTAATACTAACCAAAACTGCTGCCTCACTCTCCCTGAGAAATTAGGAGTAAACAATGAAGTCCATTTCCACCAATGTTCTATTGAGGTCAAACGACACAAAGAAACAGCATTTTAACCAAAAGTTATTTTTATTATACAAAGTCAGAAACATAAATAAGAGCAAAAGAGAGACATCGCCATGATCCATATCACACACACATTTCCAGGAGGCTGAATAGACATTTGAGTCCATGTCCATTCAAGTTCAATCATCCTCTGTTTTTTTTTTATGCACAGATTCTCTCTCTCTCTCTCTCTCTCTCTCTCATTTAGCAGTAGCATTGCCATGAGGCAGCTGTTGCTGCTGTTGTTGCTCTGCCAGAGCCTGCTGCAGACGGGTGCGTTTCCGGGAATAGTGCTGCCAGTGCAGTAATTGCTGCTCATCGATGAACTTGGCACATTGTGCATTCACCAGCTCCTTCCTGAAGTGCTCGTACTGAAGCAGCTCCAGCATGTGCAGGCAGTGGGGGTATCTGCATGACAAGGGAGACACAGAGCCTTCAGAAAGTATTCACACCACTGAACCTTTCCCATATTCTGTTCTGTTACAGCCTGAATTTAAAATGGATTCAATTGAGATAAAATGTATCAAAGGCCTACATACAATAACCCATAATGTCAAAGTGGAATTATGTTTTTCATTTAAAAAATAATAATTTAAAAAATGAAAGCTGAAATGTCTTGAGTCAATAAGTATTAAACTTTGATATCACAAGTAAAGATGTGCTTAACAAGTCACATGGACTCACTGTGTGCAATAATATTGTTATACATTATATTTTTAAACGACTACCTCTTCTCTGTACCCCACACATAAATTAATTACTTGACTGAGGAACCTTACAAATAATTTTAACAGATTCAACCAAAGACCAGGGATGTTATCCAATGCCTCGCAAAAAAGGACACCTATTGGTAGATGTGTAAAAATAAAAAAAGCAGAAACTGAATATCCATTTGAGCATTGTGAAGTTTTAATTACAATTTAGATGGTTTATCAATACACCCAGTTACTACAGTTGAAATCGGAAGTTTACATACACTTAGGTTGGAGTCATTAAAACTCGTTTTTCAACCACCACAAATTTCTCTAGTTTTGGCAAGTCCGTTAAGACATCTACTTTGTGCATGACAAGTAATTTTTCCAACAATTGTTTACAGACATTATTTCACTGTATCACAATTCCAGTTGGGCAGAAGTTTACATACACTAAGTTGACTGTGTCTTTAAACAGCATGGAACATTTCTGAAAATGATGTCATGGCTTTAGAAGCTTCTGATAGGCAAACTGACATCATTTGAGTCAATTGGAGGTGTACCTGTGGATGTCTTTCAGGGCCTACCGTAAAACTCCGTGCCTCTTTGCTTGACAACATGGGAAAATCAAAAGAAATCAGAAAAGATCTCAGATTAAACATTTGTAGACCTCCACAAGTCTGGTTCATCCTTGGGAGCAATTTCCAAATGCCTGAAGGTACCACGCTCATCTGTACAAACAATAGTACCCAAGTATAAACACCATGGGACCACACAGCCGTCATACCGCTCAGGAAGGTGACGCATTCTGTCTCCTAGAGATGAACGTACTTTGGTGTGAAAAGTGCAAATCAATCCCAGAACAACAGCAAAGGACCTTGTGAAGATGCTGGAGGAAATAAGTACCTATATCCACAGTAAAACAGGTCCTATAACGACATAACCTGAAAGGCCGCTCAGCAAGGAAGAAGTCACTACTCCAAAACCGTCATAAAATCCAGACTACGGTTTGCAGCTGCACATGGGGACAAAGATGGTACTTTTTGGAGAAATGTCCTCTGGTCTGATGAAATAAAAATAGAACTGTTTGGCCATAATGACCATTGTTATGTTTGAATGAAAAAAGGTAAGGCTTGCAAGCCGAAGAACACCATCCCAACCATGAAGCACGGGGGTGGCAGCATCATGTTGTGGGGGTGCTTTGCTGCAGGAGGGACTGGTGCACTTCACAAAATAGATGGCATCATGAGGGAGGAAGATCGTGGATATATTGAAGCAACATCTCAAGACAACAGTCAGGAAGTCAAAGCTTGGTTGCAAATGGGTCTTCCAAATGGACAATAAAGTCCAGTTATTGGAGTGGCCATCACAAAGCCCTGACCTCATCCTATAGAACATTTGTGGGCAGAACTGAAAAAGCATGTGCGAGCAAGGAGGCCTACAAACCGGACTCAGTTACACCAGCTCTGTCAGGAGGAATGGGCCAAAATTCACCCAACTTATTGTGGGAAGCTTGTGGAAGGCAACCTGAAACCTTTGACCCAAGTTAAACAATTTAAAGGCAATGCTACCAAATACTAATTGAGTGTATGTAAACTTCTGACCCACTGGGAATGTTTTTTTATTTATTTTTAACCTTTATTTAACCAGGCAAGTCAGTTAAGAACATATTCTTATTTTCAATGATGGCCTGGGAACAGTGGGTTAACTGCCTGTTCAGGGGCAGAACGACAGATTTGTACCTTGTCAGCTCGGGGGTTTGAACTCACAACCTTCCGGTTATTAGTCCAACGCTTTAACCACTAGGCAACCACTAGGCTACCACTAGGCTACGCTGCCGCAAAAGAAATATAATCCTTTCTATTAATCTGACATTTCACATTCTTAAAATAAAGTGATGATCCTAACTGACCTAAGACAGGGAATATTTACTAGTGATGTCAGTAATTGTATTTAAACGTCGGACTTCAACTGTACACAGATACAGGCGTCCTTTCTAACTCAGTTGCTAAAGAAAGGAAACCACTCAGGGATTTCACCATGAGGCCAATGGTAACTTTAAAACAGTTACAGAGTTTAATGGCTGTGATTGTAGAAAACTGGATGGATCAACATTGTATACTGAACAAAAATATAAAAACGCCAACATGTTAAGTGTTGGGCCATGTTTCATGAGCTGAAATGAAAGACCCCAGAACATTTCCATACTCACAAAAAGCTTCTCTCAAATTTTGTGCACAAATTTGTTACCATCCCAGTTGGTGAGCATTTCTCCTTTGCCAAGATAATCCATACACCTGACAGGTGTGGCATATCAAGCTGATAAAAACAGCATGATCATTCCACAGGTGCATCTTGTGCTGGGGACAATAAAAGGCCACCAAAATGTGCAGTTTTGTCAAACAACACAATGCCACAGATATTTCAAGTTGAGGGAGCGTGCAATTGGCATACTGACTCCAGAAATGTCCACCAGAGCTGTTGCCAGAGAATTTAAAGTACATTTCTCTACCATAAACTGCCTCCAACATCATTTTAGAGAATTTGGCAGTACTTCCAGCTGGCCTCAAAACCGCAGACCACTTGTAACCATGACAGCCCCGGACCTCCACATCCAGCTTCTTAACCTGCGGGATCATCTGAGACCAGCCACCAGGACAGCTGATGAAACTGAGGAGTATTTATGTCTATAATAATGCCCTTTTGTGGGGAAAAACAAATGTCTGATTGGCTGGGCCCGTCTCCCCAGTAGGTGGGCCTATGCCCTCCCAGGCCCACCAATGGCTGCGCGCCTGCCTAGTCATGTGAAACCCATACATTAATTTATTTCAATTGACTGATTTCCTTATATGAACTGTAACTCAGTAAAATCGTTGAATGAATATTTTCGTTCAGCAGTTACTCTACAATACTAACCTAATTGACAGAGTGAAAAGTAGTCTGTACAGACTATACATTTGCCAAAACATGCATCCTGTGCTGAACTCTGCATTGGAATAGAGTTCAGCACAGGCAAAATCCTGGATGAAAATCTGGTTCAGTCCAACAGAAACTGGGACACAAATTCACCTTTCAGCAGGACAATAACATAAAACACAAAGCCAAATATACACTGGAGTTGCTTACAAAGATGACATTGAATGTTCCTGAGTTGCCTAGTTACAGTTGACTTAAATTGGCTTGAAGATCTATTGCAAGACTTGAAAATGGCTGTCTAGCAATGACCAACAAGCAACTTCACAGAGCTTGAAGAACTAAGAGTAATGTACAAATATTATACAATCCAAGTATGCAAAGCTCTTAAGAGATTTACCCAGAAAGACTCACTGCTGTAGTCACTGCCAAAGGTGATTCTAACATGTATTGACTCAGGAGATTGAATACTTAGCTAATCAAGAGATATGTTTTTTTATTTTTCATATAGAGTACCAGTCAAAAGTTGACACACCTACTCATTCAAGGGTTTTTCTTTATTTGTACTATTTTCTACATTGTAGAATAATAGTGAAGACATCACAATTATGAACACATATGGAATCATGTAGTAACCAAAAAAAAGTGTTCAATATATCAAAATATATTTCTTGAGATTTTTCAAAGTAGACACCCTTTGCCTTGATGACAGCTTTGCACTCTTGGCATTCTCTCAACCAGCTTAATGAGGTAGTCACCTGGAATGCATTTCAATTAACCGTTGTGCCTTGTTAAGTTAATTTGTGGAATTCCTTTCCTTCTTAATGAGTTTGAGTCAATTAGTTGTGTTGTCACAAGGTAGGGTTAGTATACAGAAGATAGCCCTATTTGGTAAAAAGTCCATATTATGGCAAGAAGAGCTCAAATAAGCAAAGAGAAACAACAGCCCATCATTACTTTAAGACATGAAGGTCAGTCATTGTGAAACATTTCAAGAATTTTAAAAGTTTCTTCAAGTGCAGTCGCAAAAACCATCAAGTGCTATGATGAAACTGGCTCTCATGAGGACAGCCACAAGAAAGGAAGACCCAGAGTTACCTCTGCTGCAGATGATAAGTTCATCAGAGTTAACAGAGGAAACAGCTGGAGGCAGGGCGTTCTCATATAGAGCTCAATTTTTATGGAATGGTCTGCCTATCCATGTGAGACACAGACTCGATCTCAAACATCGAGTCTTTATTGAAGACTCATCTCTTCAGTAAGTCCTATGATTGAGTGTAGTCTGGCCCAGGAGTGTGAAGGCGAACGGAAAGGCACTGGAGCAACGAACCACCCTTGCCGTCTCTGTCTGGCCAGCTCCCCTCTCTCCACTGGGATTCTCTGCCTCTAACCCTATTACAGGGGCTGAGTCACTGGCTTCCTGGTGCTCTTCCATGCTGTCCCTGGGATGGGTGCGTCACTTGAGTGGGTTGAGTCACTGACGTGATATTCCTGTCTGGGTTGGCGCCCCCTTGGGTTGTGCCGTGGCAGAGATCTTTGTGGACTATACTTGGCCTTGTCTCAGGATGGTAAGTTTGTGGTTGAAGATATCCCTCTAGTGGTGTGGGGGCTGTGCTTGGCAAAGTGGGTGGGTATATATCCTGCCTGTTTGGCCCTGTTCGGGGGTATCGTCGGACGGGGCCACAGTGTCTCCCGACCCCTCCTCTCTCAGCCTCCAGTATTTATGCTGCAGTAGTTTGTGTCGGTGGGGCTAGGGTCAGTCTGTTATATCTGGAGTATTTCTCCTGTCTTATCCGGTGTCCTGTGTGAATTTAAGAATGCCCTCTATAATTCTCTCTCTGAGAACATGAGCCCTGGGACCATGCCTCAGGACTACCTGGCCTGATGACTCCTTGCTGTCCCCAGTCCACCTGGCCCTGCTGCTGCTCCAGTTTCAACTGTTCTGCCTGCGGCTATGGAACCCTGACCTGTTCTTCCACTTTGACAGAGTATTTTGTGTAGCTCATTTACCAAAAAATGACAATTAAATACATTTCAATCCCACTTTGTAACAACATGTGGAAAAAGTAAAGGGGTGTGAATACTTACTGAAGGCACTGTTGTACATACATTATACACATTGTTATACTACTGTGACTGATGTATATGATGCAGAGGGAAAAATAACAGTGAATCTTACTTCAGGAATTTGGCATATTCAGGCTCCTTCCAGTACAGTAGGTACTTCAGGTAGTTCACAAAGGGTTTTTCTCGCAGGTAACCCCTCTGAGCCAGAACTGGAGGGACACAGAGGAACAGAGGTGAGTCACAAACAATGCTAGCTATATCTCAAATCAAATTTTATTGGTCACATAGACATTTTTTCTTGCAGATGTTATTGCAGGTGTAGCAAAATGCTCCAACTGTGCAGTAGTATGTAACAATTCACAACAATACACACAAATGTAAAATAATGGAATTAAGAAATATTAGGACGAGCAATGTCTGAGTGGCACTGACTAAAATACAGTATATACATGAGATGGGTAAAGCAGTATGTAAACATTATTAAAGTGACTAGTGTTTCATTTTTAAAGTGGCCAGTGATATCTGCAGGTTATAGTAACGAGTGTCTTTGGTTGTACTGAGTGACAGAAAATTGAGGATAAGTTAGCTAGCTGAATAACCCACTCACAGTTCAGATAATTCGGATTGGCCAAGCATTGGATGAACTCCAGCTCTGATTGGAAGCGGTTCCTTGCCTGCTCCTCTGTGAAATTAGACACACAAAACAAGTTAGAGTAACATAACATTACAATTGACTTTGGGGAAAGCAGTTTGCTAGCCAAAACAGCTGGCTAGGAAACCATGGGTGTGTTCAGTTCATATGTTGCATTACAGTTAATATCGAACAACATTTTTCCCCAAAACTGTGTGCACCTTTCTTCAACAGCCTTTGAGGTAAGTTCTATCTAAATATAGGTGCGACTATATGAAATTGCATAACTCGTACAGCACACCATAATCATAACGTTCTTCATCTGGCCGAGCAGTACAACACCGTTTCCGTTTACTTAAACGTTGCACACCGTTCTGTCGTACTGAACGCGTCCCAGGGATAACGTGTTTTATTTTTTTTTGTAGGCTTTATTTAACTAGGCACGTCAGTAAAGAACAAATGATTAATTACAATGACGGCCTACCCCGGCCAAACCCAAACGACGCTGGGCCAATTGCGCGCCACCCTATGGGACTCCCAATCACAGCCGGTTGTGATACAGCCTGGAATCGAACCGGGTCTGTAGTGACGCCTCTAAGACTGAGATGCAGTGCCTTAGACCGCTGCTTCAACGTTAGCTCGAGCTACACCAATATATCACATTTAGCTTGCATTATGTGGACATTAGTCTTTAAAAAAAAAAGCAGCTGCAAAACATCCAGTCCGCTAGCCACTTTATAGTTGTTTGTAGCCTAACGAGCTAGTTACCAACGTTAGATAGCGAGTTGGTTAGCTATATTACCTGATTCCATGACGCCTGCCATTAAAGATGACTGGGACTGGACGAAAACAACAGGTTCCTTAAAACGGAAATGTGTAAGCTGTTTAAACGAATATATTGTTAGTTTGCTGAATTAATTGTTGTGGTCTGGTCAGCAACAAAATCAGCCCGATCATGTCGCCATATTTGCCGTAAACTGCAGCAGTATCACTTTTTTACGACAATAGTAGACTGCCATTCTCTAGTTAACCACTAGAGGGCAGTATATTCCCAGTCTTCAAATACAGTATGTCTGTCTGATAGGAGAGACTTCACAGACTTGTGGAATGTTTTGTTTTACATCCAGTACAATCATTTTCACCAAAGCTTACGTTGGACACATGTGCCATCGAAATAAGGCAGGATTTACCACCCTGGAGTCTAGGTTATATGTAGGTTTATCTTGATTTGTGATTGGTACTATAAGGGCTATCTACATACAGTGCGTTCAGAAAGTATTTCACACACTGATTTTGTAACACACAGCCTGCAATTAAAATGAATAAAAGTAGAGATTTTGTGTCACTGGCCTACAGACACCATAATGTGAAGGTGGAAGTATGTTTTTTAGAACTTTTACAAATGAATTACAAATGAAAAGCTGAAATGACTTGAGTCAATAAGTATTCAAACATTTTGTTATGATAAGCCTAAATAAGTTCAGGAGTAATAATTAGTCACATAATAAATCTATTGAATTCATTTTGAACTCAGGCTGTAACACAACATGTGGAGTAAGGGGTATGAATACTTTCTGAAGGCACTGTAGCACTTGCCTCATACCCCCTGCTGAGTTGTTTTCCCACAGCTCTACCTGCCCCAGACAGACAGGGCCATAGTTCAATACACCCTCCTGTTCTTACAATCCTCTGAATTATAAAACGTATTTAGAAACTCCTTCAACCAAAGCAGCCAATAACTTAACTGAGAGGTGAACGATTAATTATACACTTTTGAGATTCTTTGACTGAATGACTTGAATCCCCTGAGGCTATCAGTATGATATAGAGGGTTTGTTATAGTCAGTCATGTTCTCAGACGTGAGTGAATAGATAAGTCATTTCTCTTTTGGCGTCAGTGGACTTTATCCTGTCCTGCGGCGTGTTGTGTGTGTGTGTGTGTGTGTGAGGAATACCCTTCTAAACATTTAGGCTGACTGACTACACACCATATCTCATTCTGTTTGCTTGATGAGGTAACCCTGAACATTTTTGTGTGTTTGAGAGAGAGAGTGAGAGAGACAGGGGCAACAACAGGCTTCTGTAGTACTGTGCCGAAGCGTTTGCCTTCGAGACAGTAACTGAATTCTTATCCAAATGATGTTTGTGTCTGTCGTAGTACTGCATGGTATATAGTTTGATAGGCTAGTGTGAGAGAAGATGTTTTGTGGTCAACAGAAAGAGACTATGTCCCAGGGACCATATCTGCTCAAACAGTAATCAGCACAACCTCAAAAGTCCAGGCTTTATTCAGCAAAAAAACTAAACAAATACAGTACAATAGACAAAACCATAATAGGTTGTTATTGGAATGGAAAAAAAACAACTCTAAACTCTTACAAAAGTCAATCATTTACATTGATAACTATACAAAATATCTAATTAATTACACTTACTGAAAATAATTTATCCTAATTGATGTAATCTAACAGAGTTCCCCAACTGGCAGCCCGCAGATTATTTTATTTGGCCTCCAAGTACTGTGCAAAACTTATTATTTTATTTTTTTGATTGTTGGACATAAAAGACTGAAAATGCCAGAAAATCAGCTCCAAGTGATTTTAATGAGGAAAATCTGTTCCAAAGTATTCCCACGGATAATTGAGCGATATGTGTGATCGTATACAAACGTAAGCAAGGTTTGCAATGATTATGTTTTATTCAAATATTATATTAGTTTGGGCAGTCAATTTGTAGTCTCCAAATGATCTGTAATTATGTTCCGGACCCCTGACCATCCACTCAAGAGAAAATTAGCCAGTGGCTAAAATTAGTTGATGATCCCTGTAATATAATACAATTATAGAATATAAATTGATATAACAATATTGTCAGTAATACAAGTATAAGTTACAGTATTACAGCATGTCTTGGCTTTGCAAGTTATTTATCATCCCTGTTCCCTAAGGCTCTCTAGTGTCATAACCATATACTATAAGAATAAGTCCCCAACAGTAGAAAATACACTGATAATAAACCGGTATGGTGATGGCACAGCTGGAAACTATCCCAGTGTGTGTGTGCGCGCGCGCGCGCATGTGTTCACCAGACCATAACAGTGCTCTCATGGCCAGCCTTCTGTTGCCCCAGCGAGGCTTGTAGTGCTGTTGGAGAAAGAGCTGTGGTCTCTTGGTAATACTCCCCCTTCCTCATCCCCTTTTGGCATCGGTAGCAGTGCAATGGCAGTACAGGGGCGTATGGTGGTATATTTGAGGTCATTTCTCCCCTCCTCCTCCTGTAGTGATGTTCGCGGTGGTGTTGGCCCAGGAGGGGAAGGTGTCCAGGTTGAACATAGCTCTACCCCAGCTGTTAATGGCCAGAGTGATGCACAGGATCCCGATGATGTTCATCACTATACCCATTTTAGCCTGTAGGAGAGAGAGGGGGTTAGAGGAGGTGGTGGTAGGTTGAGGGGATGGAGGTGATGGTGGATGAATAAGGTGTGAGGAGGAGGTTAAGGTTTCGGATTGGGTGGCAGGGTGAAATATATGTATATCAACTTGTTAGGCTAGTTGAGAACAAATTCTCATTTACAACTGCAACCTGGCCAAGATAAAACAAAGCTGTGCGATATAAACAACAACACAGAGTTACACATGGAATAAACAAACATACAGTCAATAACACAATAGAGAAAAAAGGTAGATATACAGTGTGTGCAAATGAGGTAAGATAAGGGAGGTAAGGCAATAAATAGTTAACACGGTGTCCAAAGAAGGGCCAGAAGTATACAGAATGGTGTCGTCTGTGCAGAGGTGGATCAGAGAATCACCAGCAGCAAGAGCGACATCATTGATGTATATAGAGAAAAGAGTCGTCCAGAGAATTGAACCCTGTGGCAACCCCATAGAGACTGCCAGAGGTCCGGACAACAGGCCCTCCGATTTGCCAGAGGTCCGGATTTGCCAGAGGTCCGGACAACAGGCCCTCCGGTCTGATAAGTACAGTAGGTACCTATGGTAGCCTGTCTCTCACCATGTCTGACACCTTCAGGTATCCATAAGAGAACACGATGGCATTAGGAGGCGTGGCCACAGGCAGCATGAAGGCAAAGGATGCACTGAGGGTGCAGGGTACCATCACATACAGCGGGTTCAACCCTATGGACTGGGACTGCAATAGAACACACACATATTAACCAACACACACTCGCACTTACGTACATACGAATGCATGCACATGAGCACACACGAGTACATACACAAGTAGTACTATCCTGTAATGTGGATGTGAATAGGATGAATAAGAGTGTGTATGCATGTGGCTCTGTGTGCTGGATCAGTTATCAAAGCTTCTCTTCACTGAATCAACAGAGCTGAGAGCTCTACACAGTGCTGCTACAGTCTCACTGTCTGCTCTCTAATGTGACCTATTAGCGAGAGAGTCTCTCTCTCTCTCTCTCTCTCTCTCTCTGTGTGTGTGTGTGAACCTCTTAAGTGATAGGCCTGGCTCAGATCCCCTATTGACCAACTCTATTCAGTACATTCCAATTTCATCAAGAGGAAACTTGATCCCAGAATGAGGGCGCAGAGGGAGTGTCTGTGTGAGAGGGAGGGGGAGAAAGAGAGACTGTGTATGTACCATGGAGGCGAGGATGGGCAGGAAGAGTGTAGCGGTAGCCACGTTGCTGGCACACTCAGTGAAGGTGGCGATGAGGAGACAGAGGATGACAGCGATGGCCCAGGGAGGGACGGAGCAGAGAGGCATCATCTGATCACCCAGCCACCGTGACAGACCAGACACCTAGATGGATACACACACATATTGAAGCTCACACACACACACACACACACACACACACACACACACACACACACACACACACACACACACACACACACACACACACCTCGCTGCCCTTAGCCAGTGCGAAGCCTCCTCCTAGCAACAGTACAATGCTCCAGGGCATCTTCCTCTGGGTCACCTGCCAGGTCAGCAGGGCAGGGGCGGGGCCACGGGTGGGCTGGGGCTCTGACGGGAGGAGGCACACACATGTCAAGCATTGTCTACAGCAGGGTTCACAAACTTTTTGGCCCCAGACCCCATTTTGATATCTGACAATTCTCGCAACCTAAACTATGTGAAAAAAGAAATATACTTAACAGCCAATGTTTACTTTATTTGCAGCTATGGCAGTCAATTGAATATTAGTCTGACATAATGCATCTTATCCCACCACTAAGGAGATGGGTGTGCTTGATGCATGTTGCGTCAGAGCTTCTCAAAGTCTGGGTCGACTGTGCACACCTCATCTCTGCTGTCATATCCAACCTGGATCAATATTTTGTTTTAATGCAGACGAGAGCACTGAATCTGGCTTTACACAGATATAACCTACCATGTGTTTTTGGTGCTTTCAAGGTCAAATCATGATGTCAGTGATTGGAAAGTCAGAGCTCTAAAAAGAGGCCAGAGTTCCCGAGTTGGAATTCCGAGTTGGAGTTTCAAAAAGGTTTTTCACAGTTGGAGCTCATGTCTTTCCGAGTTCCCAGTTGTCTTGAACACACTGAAGTCGGGAAGGTGGAGATTTCCGAGTTTCCAGTTGTTTTGAACACAGCATTAATGCTCAGAGGAAAAAGGCAAGGTATTCCCTTTGAGTCAGGAACCAAAACTCCTGTGTTGTGACCCGTGAATGCATTCGGTTACATAACAACTCAATCATTTGTATGATTTCACTTACCGACATGTCAACTGAGCCAGGATCACAGTCAAACGGATTGGGAAGTCCCAAAGTGCTTTTCCAAGAGTTTGAGGTGAGCAGTCATCACTCTTGTGGGACACTTACTGATGCTGTTTTCTATCACTTTCTTTTCAGTAGATGGAAAATCAACCAAACGCTACCATAAAGGCCTGATTGGTAGAGTGCTGCAGAGATGGTTGTCCTCGAAAGTCTCCCATCTCCACAGAGGAACTCTAGAGCTCTGTCAGAGTGACCATCGGGTTCTTGGTCACGTCTTTGACCAAGGCGCTTCTCCCCCAATTGCTCAGTTTGCCCGGCTCTAGGAAGAGTCTTGGTGGTTCCAAACTTCTCCCATTTAAGAATGATTGAGGGCACTGTGTTCTTGGGGACCTTCAATGCTGCAGAAATGTTTTGGTACCCTCCCCCAGATATGTGCCTCGACACAATCCTGTCTCGGAGTTCTACGGACAATTCCTTCGACCTCATGGCTTGGTTTTTGCTGTGACATGCACTGTCAACTGTGGGACCTTTTATAGACAGTGCCTTTCCAAATCAAGCCCAATCAATCAAATTTACCACAGGTGGACTCCAATCAAGTTGTAGGAACATCTCAAGGATGATCAATGGAAACAGGATGTACCTGAGTTCCATTTCGAGTCTCATAGCAAAGGGTCTGAATACTTATGTAACTAAGGTATTTCTGTTTTTTGTGTGTATCACCTGTGTCAAATCTCTGTGTTCTCCAGAAGCAGAGGTAGCGGGGGGGCTCAGAGGGCAAGACGAACAGCAGCATGGCAACAAACACCGCCACTGTGGCATCAGTCACAAACCTGGAGAGGGAGAGGTGGAGGGTTTAGGAGAGGATGGTTAGCGGTTAGGTGTTAGACTGTGTGGGGTTAGGGGGCAGCAGTGTAGGGGAATACAGGGGTTAGGAGTTGGGAAAAGGTGCAGAGGGAGGCCGGGGAGGGGCCCTCCAATCCTTTTTTGAACACTAACTAATTCTTACCCAATGGCAATGTGATGACAGAGGTGATTGACGTAAAGGACAGAGCATTTTTGATGACCTTAGCCCCAGTTTGATCCAGGATTCTGTTAGAATCAACGTCTGTTTCCATGGTGATGTGCCCATTCATAAATTGACAGACGTCACATATGCCCTATGTGTTAGGCAGGTCACATGACCAGATAAGAGAGAAGGGCATTTCCATGTAAAAGGACCCATGAGCACCAACAATGTAAAGTTCATAGGAGCGTGTCACACTGCGTGTCAAATGAAAGCTAAGAGTTTATATTTTTGAGAAATGAAGGCATATATAAATGTTATACTACCTATCGTGTTCAGCTCATAACATATTTGTTTTATCTTTCTGTCGTCTGGTGGTCAAAGCAAGACTATGAAAACAGTCTCGACAACCCCTAACCACTCTCACTCTCTGTTCTCTGTCGTTTCTCTCTCTCTCCAGGTAATGCCACCTCTCCTGGCTCTTACTGACACCCTACCACCTACCCTATTTCCATTTACTTTATCAAGCATCCTCACCCCACTGAGCACCGACCGACACCCGACGTTCATGGATGTTGAAAAGTAGTTGAAATTTGGTCAGTCCTCCCTGTCCGGACCAGATCTGAACCAATTATAGAATTCTAGAGAAAAGTACTGTATACTACAGTAGAGCACACAAGCGTAGAGTACAGTATAATGTACTGTTAGACTCTACCGTGTTGTACTGTGATATCCAAACTTGTGAAACAGACGTTTAGATTGTTTCAAGATTTGGTCTGGTCCAACCAAATGTGGTCTTGTTTGGGGGTGGAGCTCAGTACAATCAAAGCCAGTGTGTAGAATAATAGGGAAAGGGGATACCTAGTCACTTGTACAACTGAATGCACTTAACTGAAATGTGTCTTCCTCAATTAACCCAACATCTCTGAATCAGAGAGGTGCGGAGGGCTGCCATAATTGACATCCACATCTTTGGCGCCCGGGGAACAGTGGGTTAACTGCCTTGCTCAGGGACAGAACGACAGATTTTTACCTAGTCAGCTTGGGGATTCGATCCAGCAGCCTTTCGGTTACTGGTCCAACACTCTAACCACTAGGCTACCTATTTTTTAAATTTAATTTAAACATTTGACCTTTATTTAACTAGGCAAGTCAGTAATACCCAAATATGCAAAAATGTTATATAATTATATCCATAATGATGAATTCCTGTATAGTACAGATCATGTACCCATGATGTTATTCCGTTACTGAAATTGTCACCTACCATTTTTTAAATTCAAGGTGTTATGTCATAGCTGACACCCCATTCTTTCTGCAGGAGTCTTTGAATCGTAATTCGGAGCAGACATTTAAAAGGGGCAATATACAGAAGTCGCTCCACCATTTCTCAGTTTATTTGACAAAACAAACAATGTCTTGTATAGAGAATCATTGTACCATCTAAACCACTGTGAAATATATTTTACATATCCAAAAATACTGTATTTTCAGCTGTTTGAAGCTGGTGTACAAAAGCAAATGTAAAAGACAAAAATTTGACTTAAGAACGGGAAGCATACAAATAGCACACATAGAACAGATCTAACCGCTTCTTAGACTTCCTTTCAAAGAGAATGACAAATCTATAACTCACATTCTATGTGAATTTGGTGGGGTCGGCCAAAAAGTTTTTGGAAATGGTGGTCGCATAAAACACTGAGGAAGAGTTTACTGTAATTCTGTTACCAAACTTTGCATCTGCACAGGTCTTCCAGTAAATGGGTTTTTGTGAAATTTTCTGTGTAAATTGTACAAAGTAGTCTTTGAAATCAATTATTTTTGTTTGGCATACATTTGAAAGTTAATCTGAGTCAAAGCGTAATTCCGTTATCGTGGAATTGCCCAGAATGAAGTGTGTGCCTCTCCTGCCCATCGATCTGTTTGTCATAAAGAAGTGTGCTTTTGTCTCTCATTCACTAGTGAGATCACGTTTCCCGGACTCTGTGTGCTGGTTACAGCGTATGTGTGTGCAGATGAGAGTGTGTGTACGTGTACACGTGTGTGTTCCTGTGTGTCAAAGTTCAGAACACGTGTATTGATGCAACACAGATGGTTTACTCTCTGAACGACATATTTTGTCCGCCTGTGTTTGTTTTATCCTGTTCCCCGTGTCCTGACATTTGGTCAAATGGAAGGTTCTGGGACTAAAGACAACTCAGGTCACCTATCCTTCAGATCAGATCAGGCTTGTGTTACTGTGCATGTTTCTGCATATTTCCACTTGCGTGTGTGTGTGTGTCTGCGTGGTTGAGTGTGTATGGTGTGTACAGTATTTCACTGTGGTGTGTGTTACACACGGTGCTTTGGCATTGAAGACGTGGGTTGCCCATCCATCGATGAAGCCTGGGCTTCGTGTGAACCAAAGCACCACCAGCAGGATGAAGAGCCCCAGGACACTCAGCTCTCCATAAGACATGGGCCCCAGACGACGATGCTCCTCACGGATCAAATCATATGCCGCAAACTCCTTCTCTGACTGCACAGCACCACAGCCCCATGTACGCTTCAGACTGGAGAGGAGGAGTGGGAGACAGGGAGACAGGGGTGAGAGAAATGAGTGGGGGAGGAAAAGAGAAAGGGGTGAGAGAAAGATGATTTACAATAATAGGTCAGATGAGAAGCAGAGTGAGTGAGAGAGACATTACCCCTATTTGGCCTATGCAAACCTTTACAGATATCATGTCATGGTTGAACTGAGAGGGAGGAGAGAGTAGAGTTAAAATAATGCACTGTGATGCTCTGGCCAGGTGACTCACTTGAAGCCGATGAAGACGAGCTGGAGCCAGAGCCAGGCCAGCGTCAGCATCAGCAGCATGGTGGGGAAGGCAAAGGCGAACCATGAGGCAAAGTTAATGACGTCACCGTTCTGAGGGAAGAGTCTGACAGTGGGCTTCTATTAACAACATAACTTCTCAGAAATGTAAAACATCAAATGTCAGTTGATCAACATGATATGTTCTGACCCCATACCTATGTTTATAGCGACGGGATATACTGTACATGCACTAACATATGTGAGGTGTGTGTCTGTGAGAGGTACATATGTGTGTGTGTGTGTGTGGTACATACTGGCTCATCTGCCCTGTGAGGACAAGGTTGGGTCCGGTGCCAGTTAGAGTGGCAGTGCCGCCGATGCTGGCAGCGTAACACACACACAACGTCAGGCCTTTACACATCTTCATCCTCTCCTTCTCCTCCTCTTCCTCCCCAACCTGCTCCTCTGCTTCAGTCCCTTCCTTCAAGACCATGGACACCATCACTGTATACAGAGAGGAAGGAGGAGAAAATAGCACTATATATTAGAGATGTTTGGGAATCAGGACTACCAAGAGGTCACGGCCAAACTAGGCAGGCTATAGTTTTCCTGTTGCCTACAGACATTTGTCTATAATTGTCTGAAATCGCCATTTAACTGTGTTATGGTGTGTTGGTGAAAAAGCAGTGCTCCAGCCTCACCCAGACCCCAGACCCCTGCCCTGGCCTCTGCCCCCAGCCCAGTGCCCTGCACCTCACCTGGCTTCCCATCAGTCAGAGAGTTGTCCTGAGGAACTGGTTTGTCTGGGGAGTCCAGTTTATCTTCTGAGGCTAGTTTCTCCAGTGGGATGTGATTGTCCTGGATCATAAGTGTGTCCTGTGGGGTCGAACTGTTCTCCAGATTTTCCTCAGGAGTCGTACCATTCTCCTGGCTCTGAGGGGTGGGCAGGGGGTTCTCCCCCTTTCGTGGGCCGTTGAGCTGCTCCAGGACGGCCTGGACAATGGGGACCATCATAGCTGTGGTGGCTGTGTTACTGATCCACATGGACAGGAAGGCTGTCACACCCATGAACCCTAGCATCAGACTGGTGGGGACAGCGGAGGAGGGGAGGGTGTATCAGAGTCAGAAAAGAAAATAGGAAGTGGAGAAGGAGGAAAGCATGCTAGGCTTTAGCTCAGTGGGCTGACAATCTTGATTTGATACTTGAACAACTGATAGACAGACACCTGTGATTTGCTACTCACAGGGCAGGCCGCATCCCCACAACGAGTAGAACTCTGAGGGCGATGCGCTTGTGAAGATTCCACTTCTCCACGGCAACAGCCATCATTAGCCCGCCAACAAACAGCATGTTGGTGTCCTTCAGGTACTGCATACACACCTGATACACACACGTGAGAGATTGTCTTTGAGTGTGAGCATGTGTGTTTGTGCGTGTGTGAGGGAAGCGTACCTGCTTGGACTCCATGATGCCAAACAAAGGGAAGAGGACAGCGGGCAGGAGAGCAGTCACAGCCAGCGGCAGTACCTCAGTACACCAGTACACTGCCATCAGGGCTATCACATAGGCACAGCCTGCCTCCTGCAGCACACACATTTACAATACATGATTTAGATGCATATAGATGTACAGAGAACCCAAATATCCTAGAGGTCAAAAGGACAAACACCCACACACACATGAAAACACGGTGTTCTGTGTGTCTGATAGTGCCATTGTATCAATATTGATCTGTGATGTGAATTTGTGAATCTCAAGTAATGTAAACTTGAACTTCAACACCCTATGGTGTGATGAGGAAAATTTTCCTTAGTCTTCAATGCCTTGGTACTGAAACACTGAGCTTACAAGAATATAAGACCTCCTGGGGCAGGTCAGGCTTTATGTCACTCTCACAAGAGTAGATTACTAAGTGGGAGTAATACCTACAATTGGTCTACGGTCTGTCAGCACAGCAGGAGAAAGCATGGTCAGGTGTCAATAACACACTCTCTCCGAAACCAAAAGTCTTTGCTATGTGTATTTTTCTGGTATGTTAATATTTATATTTAAAGGGTCCAGCTGGGCCTTCTACTTTAGTTACATACTGGATGGCACATGCTGTGGAGACCCATGAGATCCAGTTGCCAGGGTTACCCGGTCAATCAGTGTGGCATCTGGGATGTTTTTTCAGATTCTACATATCTCAATGGATACTTCTGGGAATCACCGACTATATCAACACTGACGGATAGTTATCATGGTTCATCAGCACTGGGTACAGACATGGTCAGATTAATACTGCAATTGAGAAAATTCTAAACAAATTGAGACATGACCTCTTTCAAGGTCAGTCTCGCAAAAATAAACATTCTTGCGTTCTAACTACCCGCTATTCAAAATGATCTGAACAAATGAAGGGAATCGTTCACAAACATTGGCACATTCTAAGATCCGATGATAGTATCGGTAATGTGTTTTCAGACCTTCCCTTGGGCGTATTCTCGCGGGGCAGAAAACTCAGAGATCAATTGGTAAACTCTGATTTACCACCCCATGATATCCCTGCACAACGTGTATTTGCGCCCCTATTGGATGGAAATTACAAGTGTAATGGCTGTGCTCAATGCAATGGCACTTATAAATGTAGATCCTTCAAACACCCCCAAACAGGGAAACAGATCCCAATCAAAGGTGTTATAATGTGCTCCACTAAGGCAGTTATTTATATATAACTTGTCCTTGAGGTAAAAATTATGTGGGTAAAACAAAGCATGAATTAAAAGTATGCATCTCGGAGCTTTGTAGCACCATTAAGTGCAAAAACTTACCCAGTTGCGGCCCACTTTTTGGAAGCAAATAACTCGATTTCGTCTCTACGTTATATTGGCATCGAACATGTCACCCTCCCTAGGAGAGGGGGTGACCTCAACAATGTATTGTTAAAACGAGAGGCTGCCTGGATCTTTAATTTAAAGACTCTTGCGCCCTTCGGTCTCAACGTAGACTTTAATCTGAAGCCATTCTTGTGATTATTGTGATTTTGCTGTTGTAAATGTTTGTAGGCTTATGTAGCCAAATTGTATCTATGATCGTAGCCTATCCATTTATGTTTTTTTGTATGCTATTTTAATATATGAGAATTGACCAATGATATCAGGCCACACCCGGCCATGATTACAGACACCTGTGTGTGTCTTCTGACACTATATAAATGAGTCATCCTGCAGTGTTTGTCATTATACCCTGATGAAGACAGCTTGTCTGTTGAAACGTTAGACATAACATTTTTCCATCTGAGCTCCTAGAGTGTGCGGCTCTCCTTAATTATTTTAAGCATTCCACTCCGCTAGCCAGCACCTCGCCTAAATAGGTGTGCGTGTATTTCGCGTCTAGATTTTAGTATTTTAACCTGTGTCATGTCTGGTGGGGATAGACAAAAATCAATATGCACATGAGGAGGCACACAGACGCAAGCGCGGAGCCGGTTGGGTCAGCATGTTAAAGAGCGGAATTTCCATTTTCTGAATTTCCAGAATAGAACGAAGTTAATCTCGTACAAGACCGAGTCAATGGCTATGGAGAAGCCGTAATCATACGGCGGTGATGGTGAGGCGCCGGTGAAACACCTTGAATGGAGAGAACTGTGCTGCCTGCCACTGGAGGACCTGGTCATCTTCCCTTGTTGACAAACCCCCTCCCTCTGCTCAAGCTATGTGGATCCCTCTTGACGGTCTCCCCATCTTTTGGAGGATTGAAACACCCAAAACGTTCAACTCTAGGTGACAATTGTTGTAGTCCAGACCTACTCTCTGTTCTGTAACTACATCTTTCATTTGATCATTGTTTATTTTTATTTTCAAGACTTTGAGATTATTTCTGTAATGAAAAGCACTATAGAAGCTGAATAAATTATAATTGTTATTATTATGAGTCTGAGAGAACATTTTTGCAGTTAAAGCAAATTAATTAATTATAAATCTTTTTTTTGATGTGTTCATATGCTATCGGGGGCCCGACCTCCGAGGGGGACCCAATGCCCCCCACCCCTCGGGTGCTACGCCAGTGTGTGCGTGGGGAAATTAGAACTATAGCAATACATGTTTTTGCCAAAATCAGCATGCGTCAGGTGCACAAAATAATTCTGATTTAATATATGAAATATCTAACAAGACGATAGACTACTAGTAGGCTGCAAGTGAAATATTTTAAATCATCATTCAGATAGCCTACTCTTTGTGTCGAAAGAGTAGTTCTAGATGAGGTCAAAAGGAGGTAGGGACCCCTGGAATAAGTCTATTCGACAACTTTGGCGCATACCGTGGTTCCGATCAGCAGAGGTAGTGGGAGGAGGAGGAACGGTGTGCAGAACAGAATCACCCCATCCTTGAACATCCACATCGCCTGGAGCGAGGACACCATCCTCTCCCGGTCAGAGAATACAGAGAATTACAGTTGCGCACGTCGGGACTCACTCCGGAAAAAAGCAAAAATGATGAGTGAAAGGGTGAGCGAACTCCGATACCTCCAGCTTTACACTGGATACAGGACTGCACATGACATCTCTCTCGCGCTCTCTCTCTCTCTCTCTCTCTGTGTCTGTGTTTGTGTGTGTGTGAGACAGAGAGTCAACACTTGTGTGGCATTCATACTTAAATATTAACTTTTTTAATGCGTTTACTCACACACTGTAGTCCTGGTGCAAGTTTATCTTAAACTCTTAGAATGTTTTTTTTTAAAGTCATATTGTGCACTTAACATTTTTTAAACTTCATTTAGATTTTTAAAGATTGAATTTGAATCTGTTCATTGATGCAGCTTTGTTAGGATTTATCACAATTGGTGAATTTCTCACAAGAAAGTGACATATTAAGACTAGCAGGCAGTGATTTGTTTTGGACACCCATGTAATTCAAATCCTGTCATACCACATTGGCGTTTGGATGGCGGTGTGAGAGAGCGAGAAGGTATAAACTGAGATCGACATAAGGGGACAGATAGTTGGGATTTCCTTGGAACAGCAGTGAGTGCTGGCAAACCAACCTTTCTTTGGGAGTAAAGTTACATTCCCCATCTCACACACACACACACACACAGTGTGCTACAGCTGCACCATTGAGAGCATCTTGACTGGTTGCATCACCATCTGGTATGGCAACTGCTTGGCATCCAACTGCAAGGTGGTGTCAGAGGAAGGCCCTAAAAATTGTTAGACTGCAGCGAGACAAGTCATAGACTGTTCTCTCTGCTACTGCACGGCAAGCGGTACCAGTGCACCAGGTCTGGAACCAACAGGACCCTGAACAGCTTCTACCCCCAAGCTATAAGACTGCTTAATATTGAACTAAATAGCTACCTATCTGCATTTACCAGCTGCATTTACCAACTCTTTTGACATGTCACATAAGCTGCTGTTACTACTTATCTATCCTGTTGCCTAGTCACTTTACCCCTACATATCTACCTACCCTGCACATCGACTCGGTACTGGTAACCCCTGTAAATATCCAAGTTATTGTTACTCACTGTGTATTTTTCCTCGTGTTATTATTTGTCTATTTTCTCTCTGTATTGTTGGGAAGGGCCTTGTAAGTAAGCATTACACTGTTAGTCTACACCTGTTGTTTATGAAGCATGTGACAAATACAATTTGATTGATTGATTGACACACATCAGACCGGGGTTCAAATGTGTATTTGATTTTTTTAAAAGTATGTCCCGTATCAAATAATATCCTACAAATAGCCTACTATTTGAAAGTATTTTTAAATACTTATTTCAATTACTATTTTCAAATACCTGGGTTAATACCCGAGTCAGTATAATTTTGTATTTTGAAATACATGCCAATACTTTCTAAGTGTATTTCCAAATGCATTCCAATATTCAACATTTAAAATATCTGAATTTTTACTTCGAAATGCATATGAAAGTAATTGAGATATTTAAAATATAATTTCAACTCCGGTCTGACACACACACACACACACAAACAATTTGACTTCAGATCCTACACTGCCACCGTATGGCAATTTTTTTGTTTACTGACACTCAGTCCTTAACATGATCCCTCCCTTCAAATAGCCCAGATGTTCTGAGAAATTAGAGTTAAAACACAGAAATGCACAAATATGAAATCTGATTGTTTTGCTTAAATTTGATTGGAACATGGAGGACCACTTGCAGGTCATTCTTTATACAAAATATGTGGGGGCCAATCATCTTCCATTCCCGCGTTTCAGGACCAGGGTTTACATGTGGATAAGGCTACATCCAGGCTACTTGTTCTGATTGCAAGTAAAGGTCAAAAATCAGTTATGCAGACAGTCTATGCTTCTCCTACCTGTACACATAACACAATCCATCGGCTCGTGAGGTAAGGTGGGGGCTGTGAATGGGGTCCTTTTATGCTTCCCTAATGGGAGGCAGTAAACAAACAGTCACCGCAAAACAACCCAAAGGGGCTGAGTAGGTGATGCCCTGATTCACAGGTGCATTGTGGGTTTGCAATGTTAGTGCCAAGTTCTTGCATCGGCGTAGGGCTGGAATGGGGCAGTCCATGCAAGAAAAACAATATCTCCCACCGCCTACTCTATTTTACCTAAAGGGCTAGAGACGGAGGACTAGAATTATGCCCAAAATCATGTTATATCAACTCTGATTCATATAGAAACATTATACAGTGCTTATTCTGGGTTTCCTCCATTAGGGCCAATAGAGGGAGCCACAGTGCTGTAATGCTAAAGGTCATACGTGTTAATGTTGTAACATATCAGCTGTCATGGTCACAGCCACTTCAGTGGGCAGACATTTGAAAGTTGACACTATCGTAGAGCTATCTGTGAGGGTTTCCAAACTCTTTCTAGGAAAATGTGTTTGTAGGTCAGCAAAAAATATCACAATCCAAACGGCAACCCCCATCCTCCTCTGAGAAAAATAGAAAAACATAGAGGTCCTTACTAGACGGTAGATATTACAATTCTGATGGACATTTAAAAAATGCATATTTCATCCTCCCTAAGGGATACCACTGATCTGATGAGAGCAGAAAGGTGAACATATTGTGCTACTGGCAACTTTTACATTTATTACACCTGTTAAATGTTTCAGATGAGTGACATTTCTATGGAATGAGGGGAGGAAGGCTCTTATGAAGGCAGGTTTGACCTGTGGGTCACATATCTACATATTTACATTTTCTGGTTGTGTAGTGGCTCTGCTGAATCAATTCAGAGTTGAACATTAACTGAGCAATGAGGGGGCTGACAGTAGAGTACTGGGCACTACAGGATCCAGCTAGGGGAACACTCACCGTGCCTGTCTGACTCTCTATCTGTCTATATCCTAATCCTGTTTGCCTATATCACCTATCCCCTGACCAAACATCGGCTGGGTAAGTTTTCTCCACCTCAATTCACTTGGAAGGGATAGTATCTGATGTAGGGGAGTCAGTAGGTTTTTTGACACAGTGCATGAAACCATATAATTCTAGTAGAGTAAGTGCTCTTTATTTAAAGCTATTTGGAACATGATTTAGATGTATGGCTGTAGCTATTAGTTTACTAGTGATATAAGAATAGCACAAACTGTTTAAAGTCAATTTGAATCTTTAAAAACAGACTAAAGAGCCCTTTGTAAATGTAAATGTACACTCAAATCACCAATCAAGACATCACTACTACCACTATTTCTACTACGTCTATGAATGCTAATGATTCTAAGTAGAGTCATATACATATATATATATATATAAACACGAATACTACCATTGCATCCATAGAGAACCCATTGCAGTCGTGAGGCCAGTGTTTGCTGTTTGTGGACTTTAGCAGTGAAACAGAAACCTTTGGCCCTCTGACAAACAGTTGATCCCAGAGCAAAACACCACACTTCTCTACAGTGTAGAACCAGGCCTAAAGCAATGCCACACGGACCACTATCCAAGCAATCATGCTTTTGATTGGCTCTCATTTCCTCTCAACCTATCAGTGTTCGCTGGTGTTGCCATGTCCAGCAGTAATATGTACTCTTTTATTTGCTCTGTAAAAGTGAGGGGTTCAGTAATTCTTATGCATTGATAATCACTGTTATTGAATCTTAATTATTTAAGTTATTGGCTGTGTTCTAGAGGATCAAAACCATAATGTATCATGGGCAAATTGTGACTGACTGATCTACAAATAATAACGAGTAGTTATTTATGATGCAAGGTTTTTTGTCGGAAGTCGCTTGTACTGTCGAATGCAATGTCGAACAAGCCCATAGTGACAGGGTAGGAACCATAGTTTCAGTTCATGTTTCCCAGGGGACTCTAATTGGTGTTAAACATGTGAAATGTATAAAAGCAGAGATACTGTACAGTATATGATGACGAGACGGTCTTGTCTCCGCCCTAATAATGGGCGTTGTTGTCCCAAAGGTGGGAAGGCATATGGTCTGCATATCGCTGTATTCCCAAGTACACAGATTTTAACGGGAGTGGACCATCTCGCTTCGCCTCTTCCTCTCTGATAAAAGCACCCCATAGTCCTTTTCAGGGGTGTATTTATTACAGAAACCCTTTACCGTTTTAAAAACCAAACAAAAGCAAACAGAGCAAACGGAACAAAACGGGGAGGGACCTACCTATATTTGTCCAATAGAAAATCCTGTTTTTGTTGCAAAACATTTTCGCTTCAGAGTAAATCGTTTCTGTTGCAAAATGTTTTGCAACAGACTAAATGTTTTGCATCAGAATCCATTGGGAGAATTCCAATTGGATTGCTCGCCTCCTCTCCTCCAGCTGGGGAGAGGAAACAAATGCGTTTTTATTAAATGAGACTCTCCATTTCTACTCTTTCGCATCACCAGGCAAATTATATTTACAGGGGTGGAATCCTAAAATGTGTAAAGTGATCAAAATGAATTTAGCTTTGAAAGATAAAAGGATAAGTAGCATATTGTTTTCTAAAAGTGTGCAGGCTTTACTCCTTTAAGAAAAGATCTGATTCAAAGGGGTGTGGTGTATTTTAAAACACTTCCATGCTACCTGCTGTGAGGATATTCCTGTAAATCCTCTGTCAAAGTAGGTGATCGAAGAGGGGAGCAGACACTTGTTTTTGCCTACTAAAGAATTAAAAAAGGACAGACTTTTGCCCAATTGACAATCTCCCAGAGTGTGTGCACAGGTTGTGCAGCGTCGTTGCTGTCTAGCTTTATTTCTATGAGGAACCATTTTGTGAACATGCTCATGCTGTCTGTGAAGAAATGTTTGGGGTGTGGTCCATTGTTCTCAAAAGTTGTTTCCAGTTGATTTGTGTTGGGAGAGGCTTTGCTCGCTTCTGGGTCCAAGCACTGTTGCTAGCGCCCTCCCTTACGGAAAGTATTGGTTGTCACTGTTTTTTGGTCACTGTGTGTAGCCTAACTAGGTCAATTTAGTCCTGTGAAATCACTGTTGCACTTTAGAAGGAACTGAGATCTAACCAGCCTTTTGTGTTCATGTCAAAGTATTTTGTATGTGTATCTATTTCTATACAAACAAACCTTAGTCATTTAATAAACCTTTTACATCTGCCTCAGACTATTTCCCTTAAATGGTCCTAGATAGAACCTGTATCTTTGAATATATGTTATATTATTGTACAGGTTTCTTTGTTCTGTATTGCAGGCTAGCTGTTGGGATATGAAGCTGCATCTGCCTGTACTCTTGCTGCTCTGCCTCTGTTGGCTGGGACTGACTGTAAGAGGGCCAACCATAACCTCACCCCAAAACAAATTAACCTTCCTTAAATTAGAAAAGTATTGACTACAAGACTTTTAAAGCACCCTACCCTAGTTTCTCAGTCTAACCCCTAGTCTCTCTCTCTCTCTCTCTCTCTCTCTCTCAGGATGAGACTGGTACGGTAGCTACTGAGTACCACTCTTGCGGGGAGCAGGTGCTCAGCCAGGAGGCCCGGTGGTCAGTAGGGGGTGCTGTAGAGAGACTGGGCAGGCAGCTACTGGACAGCCTGCAGACAGGGCCAGAGCAGCCCAACGTCATCATATCACCCCTCAGCGTGGCCCTTGCACTAGCACAGCTCACACTGGGTGAGGCACATGTGTGTGTGTGTGAGAGAGAGAGAGAGACATGTATAATGTCAAGAGTGAGTATGTATCTGTGAGATTGTAAGTGTATGTCTGCTTATGACTGTTAACTTTTGTCTCAAAGAATTAATGTAATCAAAACATGGTCATTGCCTCCTTGTGATGCCCCTATCAGGAGCTCGTAACGAGACACAGAAGTTGCTGCTAAGTTCTCTACACGCCCACACTGTGCCCTGCTACCATGAATCCCTGGGCAGCCTGCTCCAACACCTCACCAACACCTCCCTACAGGTGGCTACACGCATGTACCTGCGCCCAGGTGAGTGAGTGAGAGTGTGTGTGTGTGTTTATGTGTATATTTCAGTGTTGTAGCTCTGTGCCGGAAAATGGCAGTCTACTGACATAATTATAAAGCTCATCCATTCAACTGCCTTTGGTAATACAGTAAAGGTCTGACAATGTTTTGGATTCTTTTGGTGTATATTTATGTGTTTATATATTTGTTTCTCTCTTTCTCTCTTAGAGTTTGAGGTGTACCAGTCCTTTGTTACAGAATCCATGCGTAGCTACAAATCAGAGCCTGCCCCCTTGATCTCAGTAGAAGATGTCAACCAATGGGTGGAAGACGCCACCAAAGGTCACATGACCAATTTCCTGACCAGTATTCCGCATGATGTGGTGCTCATGCTGATCAATGCTGTGCATTTCAAAGGTAAGCCCTTTCACTCCTTGTTTAAAATAATGTCTTTGACGTTTTGTATACAAGTGTCTACTTTTTACAATTGTGTGGCTTGTTCTCCTGTTGTCACTGGTAGGTGAGTGGGAGGCTCGCTTCGACCCTCAGCTCACACAGAAGGATGTCTTCTACCTGGACAATAAGAACTTTGTCCATGTAGACATGATGCGGTCAGCCAAGTATCCACTGAGCCTGTTAGAAGATGGGGAGCTTGGGGCTCAGGTGAGCTGGGCTAGCTGTATCTGTTCTGTTGTCTGCTTCTGTCTCCATCCTCCCTTTCTATCTTTTCACACACCACAGTTTCTACTCGAGACTTGTGTTGAAAAGTAGACAGTAAAACGTATTGTTTTCTCCACCACTCTCTTACCTCCATTCTCTTTCTCTCAATCTCTCTACGGTGCAGTTGGTGCAGTCTCCCTCTCTAAAATGTTTCTCTCCACACCCCTTCTATGTTTGCAGGTTGCACGTTTTCCATTTAAGGGAAACACCAGCTTTCTGGTAGTGATGCCGTTGCCAGGAAGAGGAAACGTGTCATCACTGGTGGCCAAGCTGAATATCTCTGACCTGTACAGACGTCTACCTCAGGAGAGGACCATGCAGGTCCAACTGCCCAAGTTCACCCTGCAGTACCGCCAAGAGCTACAGGAGGCGCTGACCAGCATGGGTGAGAACAGAAGTAGTGTCAGAAATGACCAAGGGCAACAGCACTAGGTCTGGGAATCATGTCTGGTTCTCTTGGCCAATTCTGAGAAGGTGCTTTTCGAGACAGACAACTCTTCCAACAAATCACTTGTTTTGGTAGGTGGGGTTTAAAAAGAATCCCCTCAGAAATATGACGGACACACACAATGTGGATGCAGATAGCTAGGGTAATTTGAGCCACATCCAGTCAGGGGTTTTAAGCTTGTAATGCTAACGTCATGGCGCATGCAAACTACTCACTTGTGAAATACACAAATTGAAAATATCCTCCTCCAGGTCCATCTAGCTAGCTACACTCTTTCCTCTCTGCCAAACTGACGTTGGTCCTAGTACAGACTTGTATGCTGGAACATTGGTACGTTCTGGGAGGCAACCCATCTGTCTAGAAACTAGCACAGAAAGTTAAATGGTTTTGGCCAGGAATTTTTCCTCTGTCAGATCACGTGGTCTGGAAAAACTTGAGTCATAGTTTAAGCCCTAGTCATAGTTTAAGTGAGCTATAAACGGACAGGCAGGGCCAGCCCTAGCCTTTTGGGGGCCCTAAGCATTAGCTATCTAGTGTCAGCTTGCTGGCTGAACCAGTCTGAAACCAATCCAGATGAAACGAAAGGCAGGGATGCTACCGTATGGCCAAACAAGCTTGGACTAGGCTGCTCGCTGGAACACGTTTGCTCAGGTGGTCGAGCATGGTTTGCCATAGTAGTCGGTAGCTAACGAGAGCAGAATGATTTTCAGAATTAGGAACTAGTGTTAGGTGGCTGGGCTAGATTTTTAGAGATGAGTTCCACGCCATCTACAAGAGATCGGTTGAGGGACGTACATCACGTAGGAGTGAAGCCTTCTGATGTGAGACAATGGGGCCCCCCTACCTCGCGGGCAAAACAGTATAGTGGTCCCCTTCTTGACGGCGAAGAGGACATTTTTAGGTTTAAAGTACAATTTCAGCAATTCCACACATCTGTATTTTTCCCTGGGGTGGAGAGAAAATGTAACAATTTTGTGACAAATTTCATGCAATTTTACTCGTTTTGCCATGTGGCTGAGAGAGATTTGTGCAGTTTAAAGCAAATTTCCTGTAATTCTACACATTTTTATTTATTCCATGTTAAATATGATATCTGATTGAGAGTGACAAACAAAATCAATGGGGACCCCCCTGGAGTTCATGGCCCCTGGGCATGTGCCCTGTCAGTATACAGCCATGATTACTACAAGTTTAGATAGCTGACTAATTTACCAACCTAAAAATGATTAACTGACATGTCTTATTAAGTGACTCAGTGACTGACCTATCAAGCAAAAAACTGCTGAGGCACAACTAAATGTAGAAATAGCATGTTGTGTATTCTACTATTCTGTCAATCAAAATCTCTCTGGTGTCTCTCTCTCTCAGGTCTGGGCTCTTTGTTCTCTAGTCCTAATCTGTCCGGTGTCTCAGCGGTTCCTCTGCAGGTGTCCAGCATGCGTCACGCCTGCGGGGTGGAGTTGAGTGAGGAGGGGGCCGAAGCATCTGCAGCCACCTCCATCACCATCATGCGCTCTGTTCCCATCTTTTCTGTAAACTCCCCTTTCCTGTTCGCCCTGGTAGACCACGCCTCCCTCGCTCCAATCTTCCTGGGCACCGTCACTAACCCAGCCCCTGACGCCAGCCCCATTCAGATCGACAGTCCCCTCGGCGATGATCCCAATGGCAACAGGACCCAAAGTGACAGCTCTCATAGCAACAGCAATGTACAGAACGATGGTCCCCATAGTAACAACAACGTACAGAGCGACAGTCCCCATAGCAGTAACAACGTACAGAGTGACCAGCCACAAAGTGAGAGAATGCAGTGTGGCGTCCCTGTCGGGGGGGAGGAGCAACAACAGCCCCTGAATGAAGTAGAGGGAAACCCCAATGCCCAGGTGGAGGGGCAAGGATCTAGTTCCTGTGCCAATCCCTCTCATACAGTTCCTTCCTAAACCAACACTGATGCCCAGCTTGCCCCAACCAATCTCTCACTGTTCTGTCCTGAGCAACACTGATGCCCAGCTTGCCCCAACCCATCTCTCACTGTTCTGTCCTGAGCAACACTGATGCCCAGCTTGCCCTAACCCATCTCTCACTGTTATGTCCTGAGCAACACTGATGCCCAGCTTGCCCCAACCCATCTCTCACTGTTCTGTCCTGAGCAACACTGATGCCCAGCTTGCCCTAACCCATCTCTCACTGTTCTGTCCTGAGCAACACTGATGCCCAGCTTGCCCCAACCCATCTCTCACTGTTCTGTCCTGAGCAACACTGATGCCCAGCTTGCCCCAACCCATCTCTCACTGTTCTGTCCTGAGCAACACTGATGCCCAGCTTGCCCCAACCCATCTCTCACTGTTCTGTCCTGAGCAACACTGATGCCCAGCTTGCCCCAACGCATCTCCCACTGTTCTGTCCTGTCCTGAGCAACACTGATGCCCAGCTTGCCCCAAACCATCTCTCACTGTTCTGTCCTGAGCAACACTGCCTGACCAGCTGGTCTCATATGGAGCCCAGCCCTCACATAGCAAAACCCTATCCCAATCTATTGGCCCAGTTCCCAGTCCAGAATCAACAACAGCCCCTACCCCTAGACACCCGACAACTTCTCACAGTCCCTCCCCTCCCCAGTGAATGCCCCTGATTACAACCCAATGATTTAGGAGAGACCATGGACCTGTCCTATACTACACTGTGTGTGCAGATTAACACTCAAATGTGTTTTTTTACACTTGGCTGTGCACTGTCTGTCTTACAGTATTTGTGTTTTGTTTTGATGTCTTACTTTTTGATGATTCTCACCTCTGGTATTGATTAAAGAAATGAAGTCTCAATGTTTTAGTGAATGGTGGATGTGGTCATGTGAATGAGCAGGACTGGATTTTTTTATATAACAACAGGGGAGTCTATTTCATTTTCAATGGATTTAGATTTAGGCTTATACCTCACAACCTATAATTTAACTATTTTCTCCAGCACATTCATGCAATTAAAAACGGACTTATTTAAGATTTGTTATAACATTTCAGGTCAAATGCTTGCGCGTCAAACTTAACATACCACCGTTAGTTTGGGGCACTGAGGGAGGACCATGGATGCGCCTTGCGCTCAAAACAGCCATCCAGATTCTTGCCCAACCCAACAGGCTACGTCAGAGAAGGGCGGGTAAAAGTTGGCTTCACGGCTGTGTGCATCGTCCTGGTACATTCAGCACTCCACTGGAGACACGACTGCTAGAGACATACGTACGGGTGACGTGGACCATAACCGCTTGGAAAGGTCAGTACTTTTATGCATCATATGCAGAGTTGGGGAGTAATGCATTACAAAAAAACTAACTGTAATCTGTTTCGTTACCAGCAGTAACATTGTAATCAGATTTACAGATACTTTTGAAAATCTATATGAAAACTTCTGGGATTACTTTTAAATTTATAAAGGATGTTTGTGATAAAAAAATCAGACACCTTTCTCTTTTCTCAATGACATTCAAATCAGCATTGAAAAAAGGCACAAGTTTAAATTCTGACCACAGATCAGAGACCACTATGATGATACACCAGGGTCATTCCTACTATGCAGTGCCTTTTCTGTCCCCAGGAAATATTACATCTTATTTAGTATAAAATCTGCATTCCAAAAGACTTTAAATATAAGGTTAGGTGCATAGCTGCGGGAAGTATTGGTGCCGAGGGTGCTGCAGCACCCCCTGACAAATCATAATAAAAAAATGTACTAGTCCTGTATTAGCGACTGATAGCCATCTGTAACGCAGGCAAAAACACATATTCAGCACTGTAGATTACTTTCTAAAATGTAATCCGTTACAGTTAATAGTTACCTGTCAAATTGTAATCAGTAATGTAATTTTAGGATTACCCAAACTCTGTAATGTAATTTGATTACTTTCAGATTACTTTCCCCTTAACAGGTGCAGGCTAGCATTTTTTCATAATGAATCTTGTTCTGGGGGCAGCTCTACAGAGTGATCATTAGCTGGCACAGCCACAAAGTCATTCAATCTAATCCTAATCTTAACCCTAACATTAACCACACTGATAACCCCTAATGCCTAACCCTAACCTTAAATTAAGACCAAAAAGCTATTTTCTTTCACACATTTTTACAATAGACACTTTTGACTTTTGAATCGCTCAGTTCTGCCTCAAGGACAAGACTCATCCCAATAAACATCAACCTTCTTAAGAAGACAATAATTCATATTATCAATTGAACATCTATTGCAGGATAAATCAATATTAAAGTTTACATAGATGGCCATCATTGGATGTTCCATTTTAATTTCTGGGTTGGTTATGTAGGATTCTTCTAACTCATTTCTTTCTACAACAGATAACACAGTTAGGCTGTCTTTACATTATTACCCAACATCTGTCAGATTTACTGTCATTACAATTCATTTAATACCCCTTGATCTTCAATAATAGGACATGGAAATATAGATTAGCCGAACTGTTTTACCTGAGCATGACCCCAAAACTAAGGACTAATTAGCCTACTCTGTTGTTTCTGATTTTGTTGCCATAGAGGACAGATCGGGCTCATTGCTTTGAGTTGAAAAACAAATGCTGCTCTCAGAATGGCATGCTTTGAGTACTACTGAAAAGCGCTTGTGTCCCATATGCTGCATTTGATAGAGGCCTGTTGTTCATATTTTTGTTGGTGACATCTTGATCATTTTCAACTGTTTAAGTCTATCAGAAGTGTGTGAGTTGTGTCCGTAAGGCCTATGTGGTCTTCTTAAGTGAAACTTGTTTTGACAGTATGTAGCACAATACCAAGGGTGAGTTTCGAAGGAACTCCCTCAAACTTTTATTCCATAGGCTGGGATCCGCACTATGTGTTGCAAGAGTGTTTTATACTGGCTGTCCACTGGGGCATATTCATTATGCCTATTCTGTTGCAAAATGTTTCTTAAACGGAAGCAAATGGTACGAACCGTGGAGGGACCTACCTGAATTTGTCTAATAGAAACTCTCGTTTTGCTCTGTATGCTTCTGTTTGGTTCTTAAACGGTTTCCTTAATGAATACACCCCTGGCCGCAAAAACGATGATTGACAGGCAGCTTAAACTTCTTCAATTCAACCATTATTTGGTTAAAATACACATATACGTTTGTGAACAGCCATCCACATTCACATCATCCACAATCCGGAAATAGTTAAAAGAGAGAGCAGCAGTGTGATTCACATCAATGCGTTATGCAGCCTACATATCAATAATCAGTGATATCCGTTTCCCGTAGACTACACCACTGCAGTCATCCTCCACGCGTTTATTCAAGTTGGATAATCTGTGGATGCCGACGTCAGTCGCTTCATTGGAAGACATACCTTGGACTGTAGCCTACAAAAACTTATTCCTGCTCTTTTCCTGCGATCCATCAAACACAGTTGGTGTGTCATCATTGTGGTCTCTGATTGTGGTCAGACTCTCTGATTGTGGTCAGACTCTCTGATTGTGGCTTTTTTTATGCTGATTTTAAATATCATTAAGAAAATAGAAAGGTGTCATGTTTTTTTCATAAACATCCTTTCTGAATTTAAAAGTAATCCTAGAAGTAATCATCTGTATTTGTTTAAGTATCTGGAATCTGATTACAATATTCTTGCTGGTAAAGTATCTGATTACGTGAGTTTTTTTGTAACCCGTTACGGATTAGCCTACATGTAATCCGTTACTCACCAACCCTTTTAAATGGGATCATTTAATCAGGATGGACATTTTAATACTTGTCTGTAAAACAGAGTTACATAGTGTGACTATACATTTTTTCCCTTTCTTTCCGAGCACTTTATTGACTGGTTCATCTGCCGGCCTTTGGGCTACCTCAGGATGTGCAAGCAACTCTAAAACACTATATATTTTCAGAAGTGTTGGTATATGAGCTTTTATTGGTGCAATCTAATCTAATCATCGCATGGGTTTGCTCAATGACAGACATGTATTTGTTTAAAATATCACTTAATGGTTTCATTTCAAAGAGACAAATAATCATGTTTTTTTTGCAATATGCTACATATCCGACGCACTCTCAGAGAAATAAGTAGTAGGCTACTGCTAGGTTTTAAACTGTAAAATGTAACAAATAACTACATCTGTTTATAAATAAATGTACAGATTATACATTCTTTACATCAATATTGATTAAAAAAAATGATATAATAATTAAATACAGTAATACTGTAAATAAAACATTTACATTTGACATTTGAATCATTTAGCAGATGCTCTTATCCAGAGCGACTTAGAGGAAGTGCGTTCATCTTAAGATAGCTAGGTGAGACAACGACATATCACAGTCGAATATACAGGGTACGTACATTAGATTCCATCTAATGCAGCGTTTTGCAAAAAATATCTAATCTATTAATAAAAAAAATAAGAAAACAGCAATATTTTACACACACATGAAGGTACCCATAAGCAATCATTTCTGATGAAAAAACACATGTTGTCGATATAGCGTTTTGGAAATACTCTTAATTTGTGGGTTAAAAATTTGTGTAGATCAAGAGGACTGTGCGACCTACAGCCAATATCTACTGTACCATTTTCCATTTTATTTTGGCTTAAATTCATCATGCTTGTGATTGTGAATGGTAGAGGACGGCCTCAGTGCAGAGAGAAGGAAGATCTCTCAGTGTGGGTTTGGCTGGCTGCTTTGGGTTGGAACTCAGAGATCAAGTGTCTGGTTTAACCATCAGGCCTGCAGAGAGAGAGGAGAGGGGGAGGAGAAGATGAAAGGAATTGAGAGGAGAAGTGTGTGGTCTGAGGATGTTTTTTTCATCCGGGAAACCAGGAGAACCTTAATGACAACCAGATGTGCAGGGAACAAGAGCGTGTGTGTGTGTGTGTGTGTGTGTGTGTGTGTAAAATAGAAAGAATGTGAGAGAGAGGGAGAAAGAAAGAGGGAAAGAAACCTCTGATCTCCACCTCCTGTGACCCTTCAGCTTCTCCCTGCTCTGTCTGCTCACCTCTCTGTATGACTATTCACTCCACTAAGCTCATTACCAATACTAGCTGTGCTAGTGTGGCTAGCTAGTAAACAGGTGTGAACTTCACAGCAGCCTGCTTGTATTGTGTGTTAGCTACACTACGTGTGTGAGTGGAGAGCCAGAAGTTTAGGATATATTATATAGTTAAGTCTTTACTCAGTAAGAGGATGTAATGGAGCTCAGTCTGAACACACAAAGGCCTACACATCTCCAACTAGTAGAGCAAGAAGACAAGAGGGAGAAGAGAGATGCTGACAGAGAGAGAGAGCGATAGAGAGACCTTATTGAGAACTCATTGCTCCACACCCTGCTGAGCAGGTGAGATGGAGGGACTTACTCTAAGTTAAAACCACATTTTCCCAAGAGCCCTGGCCTGCAGGGAATCACCCTCACAAACTGAAAGTCTGACTCACACTCTATGGGCCAGTTTCCCAGAAACAGATTAATCATAGTTCTGGATGCATGTTTGTATAATAATGTGTGTGTAATTGATTGTGTGCTTGTGTTGCAGGATGATGTGGACGACCCTATTGCTGTGGCTGGGGGCCCTCCTCTCCGTCTCTTATGCTCAGTTGGTGAGACCACTCCACATCTCTGTTTTCATACTCCTTTCTTTTTCTCATACTTTCATGTCTCTTTATATGCGCTCCATACCTTTGGCTTTCTTATGCAGAGAGATGACATGTAGAATCTCTCTCCTCATCCTCTAATAGTTTATCTCTCTATATTTCTCATTCTTCATGAACTATCCATACCATTAACCCCCCTCTCTTTCTTCCTGTGTCTTTTGGATCAACCAATCCTGTGCAGTCGGAGACAGAGGGGACGGGAGGGGAAGAGGAAGCTGTGGAGCTCTTTACCACGCCCAGAGCCAAGATGGCTGCCGCCACCTCTGACTTCGGCTACAACCTTTTCCGGGCCCTGGCGGGACGCGACCCCAAGGCCAACGTATTCCTGGCCCCCATCAGCATCTCTGCAGTGCTCACTCAGCTCTCCATGGGTTAGTTAGCCTCAGCACTGTTATACTCTATCATTGTCTGGTATTTACCCCCCCCCCTCTCACTCAGGAGCGTCTCCGGATCGTTCAGAGAGGTGGTTGTACAGAGCTCTGAGGTATCACACCCTGCAGGACCCTCAGCTCCACGACACTCTCAGGGACCTACTGGCCTCACTCAGAGCACCTGGCAAAGGCATCAGCATCGCTGCACGCATCTACCTGGCCCGCAGTGAGTGTGTGTATAAGCATACATGCGTCTCTGTGATACTTTGCACAGTCTGTGTGTATTTTGATTGTGTGTATGTTTGTTGACCTGTGTGTGTATTTGTGTGTGTGTGTGTAACTCTCTAGGACTGCGTCTGAAACCGGAATATTTTGGAGTGGTGGAAAAGCAGTATGGGGTGCGGCCCAAGGCTCTGATGGGTGGGGCTAAAGATGTGAATGAGATCAATGATTGGGTCAAACAGCAGACGGGTGGCAAGGTCGACCGCTTCATGTCCAAGCCCTTGGGACGGAACTCTGGTGTGGTTCCTCTCGGTGCTGCCTACTTCAAAGGTAAGGACAGTCTGTCTGCGGTTCAATTCTCTACCCTTATCCCCAAAGTGTGCACTCGTTTATGGGGTGTAGTTTGTAAAATGCTGTGTTTGTGTAGGGAAGTGGATAACTCGGTTCAGTCAGAGTGGATTGATGGAGGACTTCCAGCTTGATGGAGAGGTTCCCGCCCGCATTCCCATGATGCAACAGGACAATTACCCAGTGAAGATGGGTGTTGACCCAGACCTGGGCTGCACAGTGAGTACACATGCAGAAATGGAACTTTTTTCAATGGTTATTACTTATTACAGCCAGTTATGAAAGTTTGCCTCAGGGAAAACATCTATTGAGCCCCTCCTTCCCTCTCCCTTTCTCTCCAGATTGCTCAGATCCAGATGCAGGATGACGTCAGCATGTTTGTGTTCCTTCCTGATGATGTCACTCAGAACATGACCCTGGTGGAGGAGAGCCTGACGGCTGAGTTTGTTCAGGACCTCTCCATGACCCTTCACCCCGTGCATGTTGCCCTTACACTACCTGTCCTAAAATTCAGCTACTCCACTGACCTCTTGCCACTGCTCTCTGACCTGGGTGAGTGCTTGCACCTCTCTCCCTCTCTCTTCATCTTGCTCTCCTCTGTCTTCACGTCTCTCACATCCTCTCTCTCCATCTCTCCAGGTCTTGCCGAATTTCTGGCAGACACAGACCTGACTAAGATCACGGCTCAGACGGTGAAGCTTGGCAGCCTCAATCATAAGGTTGTTATGGAGATGGCCCCAGAGGGCACCCAGTATGCCAGCTCCAGCCAAGTCCACGCACCACTGTCGTACCGCGTGGACCGCCCCTTCCTGTTCCTGGTGAGGGATGAGGCCTCGGGGGCACTGCTCTTCATCGGCAGGGTGGTGAACCCACGCAAACTGAGGATATAAGCGCGCACACACACATGTTTGTTTTACTATTATTGTGGGGACCAAACAATTGATTACCATTAAAAATCCTGTGGATCAGATAATACAGTTGGTTAATCCTGTAGGAATACCATGTATACTATTTAGGCCAATAGTCTAAACACTCACTGATATTCCTTGAAAGTTGTTTTCAGGAAAAGGAATTTGAAAAATAAAGCAATTTGGAATATGGGGAAATATGCACCAAATTCTTTTTTAATCTTCAACATAGAAATGCTACCAAAAAATAATTTAAATTTCTTACGATGTTGAAACCAAATAGCCAAATCATGTTAATCTTACTGACATGCTTCTAAGAGGCACAGGCAATACTTTATGCTTTAACCAAAGAAAATACTCTTCACATTATTGTGTATTGCGATGCAAGAAATAAACATTTAAGTTTTAAGTCTGTCTGACTGTCTGTGTCTGTCTGACTTCGGTGAGGGAGATGGACAACTTTATCCAGTTGACATACTGTAGCTGTTTTCAGTAAAGGGTTGGGTTGATTTGGCAAGAAATTGCACTCTTGGCTATTCTTTCTTTAGCTATTGTGCTGGGAAATTAAATTACAGTACTGACACATTATTTTCTCATTCTTCTATGCACTTCAGTCTCTTTCAAATAAACATAGCTGAGCAGTGTGTGCCTGTGTTTAGTATGTTTGTGTCGAGTCGACTGTAGTTTGAAATTATTTTGATGAATTTTCCACATTTGGGAAGTGATTCCTGTGGCCATGGAAACCCCTCCCAGAACAACACAACCAAAGTAATGCCTGGAAAATCTCTCTCTCTTTCTCAAATTCAAGCTGCTTTATTGGCATGAAAATCATTGTGTCAATATTGCCAAAGCAACAATGTGTACAATATACATTGTAATAAAATAATAAATAATAATAATACAAATAATAATAAAATAAGTCAATAGTAGAAATATAATAAATATAAAAGGTTAAACATAGAAAATGAAACTATAACTAACTTACTGTCATCCTCACCTTTACATCAGTACTACAACTACCATCATTATTACTACTACTACTACTGCTACCATCACTAAACTGCTATCATTACCATCACCCCTACTACCCATACCACTACTATTTGGAATAATAATCACAACAATAATAATAATTAACTTACTGTTTTACTATGCAAATGTATCTTTCTCTCTCTAAATTCAATTTCAATGTAAGGGCTTTATTGGCATGGGAAACATATGTTAACATTGCCAAAGCAAGTGAAGTAGATAATAAACAAAAGTGAAATAAACAATAAAAATTAACAGTAAACATTACACTCACAATAGTTCCAAAATAATAAATACATTTCAAATGTCATTATGTGCAAATATTTAAAGAACAAAAGGACTCCCCTACGACTTGACAATGGTTAATTAAATCTCTCAATTTTTGCCAGTATTTGCAAAATGTTGCATGTCTTCTCATACAGCTGCAACTGTATATGCATTCATAAATCAAGTCCCTTCTTGAGTTGGGCTCTGCATTGGAACAACTCTTGAGCATCTGAGTTTATGGTTGTTTGTGGGGGAAAGGGGTTGTGTGTGTGTGTGTGTGTGTGAACTACCTACATTATTGCAAATATGAATGGTTGATTATGGAAATTAAGATAAGCAGGATTTAAAGAAAATAAATTATATATATATATATTGTTATTATGATTTAAATAGCTATATATAATACAAATGGGACACAAATGTGCCTTTAGAGGTCATGCAATTTAGTATTCATCTCTAAAACAAAAGCAATTGAGGTCAAGAGTCCATATTAAAACAAGGAAATGAAAGGACTAACAGTACAGATAGATAGCAATACTGTACCATAGAGGCTCAGAATAAGTTAGAGGAAAAACAAAAAGAAATGGAGGAACTTATTCAAGAAAGATCCAGTGTAATATATTATAAAATAAAGCAAACAATGGAATATTGGGAAAAATGCACCAAATTGTTTTTAAATGTTCAACATAGAAATGCTACCAAAAATAATTTACTGAAACTTGTTAAAAAATAATGTAGTCACCCATAATTCACCAAACCGTATTTCGAAAAAGGAAGGAAAGCATATATTTTCGTTTGTCTCCTCCATCTCCACTAACCAAAGCTAATTGTGTGGATTTTTTCCCTATTAATAATGTAAAATTAACAGCTGTACAAAAAGACTCATGTGAAGGCCAAATTACATAGGAGGAACTTCTTGATGCAATTAAAGCCTTTACGTTCGGAAAAACTCCAGGGCTGGATGGCATATCAGTGGAGGTATACCAAACCTTTTTTGATATACTCAGAGGACCGTTATTAGCCTGTTTTAACCACTCCTATATAAATGGTAGATTATCAGACACTCAACAAGGTCTGATTTCATTAGTACTGAAACAGGATCCAAGTGGTAATTATAAAGATCCAGTCCATTTAAAAGAATTGGAGGCCTCTTACACTTCAGTGTTGTGATGCAAAAATTCTAGCAAAATGCTTAGCGCCTTAGAATTAAAAAGGTGTGGTTCGGATATTATTCCTCCTAATCAGACAGGTTTTTTACATGAACGATGCATTAGAAATAATATAAGACAAGTACTGGAAACAACAGAACAATATGAAATATCTGGGAAACCAGGCCTGGTATTCATAGCTGACTTTGAAAAGGCTTTTGATAAAGTATGACTGGAGTTTATATAGAAATGCCTGGAATATTTACATTTTGAAGAAACTCTTATAAAATGGGTTTAAGTTATGTATAGTAACCCTAGGTGTTAAATAGTAAATAATGGCTTCATCTCAGAAAGTTTTAAACTGTCAAGAGGAGTAAAACAAGGCTGTCCACTATCGGCATATCTATTTATTATTGCCATAGAAATGTTAGCTGTTAAAAATCAGATCCAACAATAATATTAAGGGATTGGAAATCCAGGGTTTAAAAACAAAGGTGTCATTGTACGCTCATGATTCATGTTTTCTTTTAAATCCATAATTAGAATCCCTCCACAGCCTCATTGTATTGGGGTGCGTAACTGGCGGTGGTGAAGTCAGACGCAGGAGAGCAGAACTAGGTAATAGCAGGAGCAGTTTAATATCAAAATCAACGGCATAAAGAATAAACCAACATGGGTACAATACCTGACGCACACCAGTAAACATGTGCACAAGCACTTACAACAAACAATTCCACACAAAGACATGGGGGGAACAGAGGGTTAAATACACAACAAATAATGAGGGAAATGGAAACCAGATGTGTAGGAAAACAAGACAAAACAAATGGAAAATAAAAAGTGGATCGACGATGGCTAGAAGACCGGTGACGCCGACTGCCAAAAGCCGCCCGAACAAGGAGAGGAAACGACTTCTGTGGAAGTTGTGACAGTACCCCCCTTGACGAGCGGCTCCAGTAGCGCGCCGACACCGGCCTCGGGGATGACCCTGATGGCGAGGTGCAGGGCGATCCGGACGGAGACTCCCGCAGCATTGAAGGATCCAACACATCCTCCACCGGAATCCAGCATCTCTCCTTCGGACCGTACCCCTCCCAGTCCACGAGGTACTGAAGGCCCCTCGCCCGACGTCTCGAATCCAGTATGGATCGAACGGAGTACGCCGGGGCCACCTCGATGGCAGAGGAACCTCTGTCACCTCAGGCTCCTGGAGTGGACCAGCCACCACCTGCCTGAGGAGAGACACATGGAACAAGGGGTTAATACGGTAATTGGGGGGAAGCTGTAACCTGTAACTCACCTCATTCAGTCTCCTCAAGACTTTAAATGGCCCCACAAACCGCGGACCCAGCTTCCGGGCAGGGCAGGCGGAGGGGCATGTTTCGGGTCGAGAGCCAGACCCAGTCCCCCGATGCGAACACCGGGGCCTCACTGCAGTGATGGTCTGCACAGGCTTTCTGGTGCAGCACGGTGCACTGAAGGTGAACATGAGCGGCGTTCCATGTCTCCTCCTCGTGCCGAAACCAGTCATCCACCGCAAGAGCCTCAGTCTGAGTCTGATGCCAAGGAGCCAGAATCGGCTGATACCCCAGTACACACTGGAAGGGGGAGAGGTTAGTGGAGGAGTGGCGGAGTGAGTTCTGGGCCATCTCCACCCACTCCCCTGGCCGGTCCTGGGAATAAGACCTCAGACACCTACCCATATTCTGGTTAACTCTCTCCACCTGCCCGTTACTCTCGGGGTGAAAACCCAAGGTAAGGCTGTTTGAGACCCCCAGATGTTCCATAAATGCCCTCCAGACCCTCAGTGAACTGAGGATCCTGATTAGACACTACGTCCTCAGGCACCCCGTAGTGCCGGAAGACGTGTGTAAACAAGGCCTCCGCAGTCTGTAGGGCCGTAGGGAGACCGGGCAGAGGAAGGAGATGGCAGGACCACAACAACCAGGATCGTGGTGTTACCCTGTGAGGGAGTAAGATCAGTAAGGAAATCCACCGACAGGTGCGACCACGGCCGTTGTGGAACGGGTAAGGGGTGTAGCTTACCTCTGGGCAGGTGCCTAGGAGCCTTACACTGGGCGCACACTGAGCAGGAGGAAACATAAACCCTCACGTCCTTAGCCAAAGTGGGCCACCAGTACTTCCCACTCAGACAGCGCACCGTCTGACCGATGCCTGGACGACTAGAGGAGGGTGACGTGTGGGCCCAATAGATCAGCCAGTCACGGACAGCAGACAAAACGTACAGACGCCCAGTGGGACACTGGATGGGAGTAGGCTCTGCACATAGCACCTGCTCAATGTCCGCGTCCAGCTCCCACACTACCGGCGCCACCAGGCAGGAGGCCGGGAGTATGTGGGTGGGATCCATAGGCCGCTCCCCTGTGTCATACAGCCGGGACAGTGTGTCGGCCTTGGCATTCTGGGAACCTGGTCTGTAAGAGAGGGTGAAAACAAAACGGGTGAAAAACATGGCCCACCTTGCCTGGGGAGGGTTCAGTCTCCTCGCCACCCGGGTAGCACCAACGGGACCACCCGTGAGAGCCCTCTGTTGCCACGAGACAGTGGGGTTGTGACAGGCTAACCAGGGTAGGCCTAGCACCACGGGAAACGCAGGAGAGTCAATAAGACAGAGACTGATTCTCTCCTTGTGATCCCCCTGCGTCACCATGCCCAGGGGGGCGATGGCCTCCCTAATCAACCCGGACCCAAATGGTCGACTGTCTAAGGCATGAACGGGGAAGGGCACAGCCACGGGAACAATGGGGATCCCTAAACTATGGCCGAACGATTTGTCTATAAAATACCCAGCCACGCCTGAATCGACGAGCGCCTTATGCTGGGAATGCGGGGAAAATTCAGGAAAAGTGACATACAAAAACATGTGTGCAACAGAGGGCTCTGGGTGAGATTGGTGCCGGCTCACCTGGGGTAACACCAGATGGTGCACGAGATTGAACCTCCTCCGGTCTCCCTGCGCACAGCACCTCCTAGCTCCATGGGCACCGGAGCGGTGGTGCTGGGGGATGGGACCGACAGTCCCCGCTCTGGATGTCCGTGGGTAGCCAGCAGGTTATCCAACCGAATAGACAGGTCCACCAGCTGGTCGAAAGTGAGGGTGGTGTCCCTGCAGGCCAACTCCCGACGGACGTTCTCGCACAAACTGCGGTCGGTAGTGGTCGATCAGGGGCCTGTCGCTCCATCCCACGCTGGCAGCCAGGGTCCGAAAGTCCAAGGCGAACTCCTGGACGCTCCTCGTCCCCTGCCTTAGGTGGTTGAGATGTTCACCTGCTGCTCTACCCTCGGGCGGGTGATCGAAGACTGCCCGGAAACGGTGGGTGAAATCCTTGAGATAGGCCGTGTCTCCTTCTCCCCACACGGCGCTGGCCCACTCCAGGGCTTTCCCTGAGAGGCAGGAGACAAGGGCGGACACGGCCCGAAGGAGCCGGGTGGACGGTTGCCAGGTAGAGCTCTAGCTGCAATAGGAAACCCTGGCAGTGTGCAGCCGTCCCATTGTATTCCCAGGGAAGGGCGAGACAAATCTCACTGGGACCGGGTGAAGGGGAGACGAGTAGTGGAGGCCCTGGTTGTGGTGGGGGAGGCGCTGGAGGAACTCCCTGTCTCTCCCAGCGGTCCATGGTTTGGACAACGTGGTCCATGGCGGCGCCGAGATGGTGGATCATCGCCGCTTGCTCCTGGACGCGCTCCTCGACCCCTTTTCCAGGGGCACCTGCTCCTGCTGACTCCATATGGTGGTGTGGAATTCTGTAATGGGGTGCGTAACTGGTGGCAGTGAAGTCAGAAGCAGGAGAGCAGAACTAGGTAATAGCCGAAGCAGTTTAATATCAAAACCAACCAATTAACAGGTGTTTCTTGTTAAAAGTTCATTTGTGGAATTTCTTTCCTTCTTAATGATTTTCAGCCAATCAGTTGTGTTGTGACAAGGTAGGGGTGGTATACAGGTAGCCTAGTGGTTAGAGCGTTGGGCTAGTAAGTAAGCGAAAAGTTGCTAGATCGAATCCCCGAGCTGACAAGGTAAAAATCTGTCGTTCTGCCCCTGAACAAGGCAGTTAACCCACTGTTCCTAGGCCGTCATTGTAAATAAGATTTTTTTCTTAACTGACTTGCCTAGTTAAAAAAAGAAGAAAAAAGAACAGCTCAAATAAGCAAAGAGAAATGACAGTCAATGCTGGAAAATTTCAAGAACTTTGAAAGTTCTTAAAGTGCAGTCGCAAAAACCATCAAGCGCTATGATTAAACTGGCTCTCACGAAGACCACCACAGGAAAGGATGACCCGGAGTTACCTGCAGAGGATAAGTTCATTAGAGTGATCAGCCTCAGAAATTGCAGCCCAAATAAATGCTACACAGAGTTCAAGTAACAGACACATCTCAACATCAACTGTTCAGAGAAGACTGAGTGAATCAGGCCTTCATGGTCGAATTGCTATAAAGAAACCACTTCTTGCTTGGGCCAAGAAACACGAGCAATGGACATTAGAATGGTGTAAATCTGTCCTTTCGTCTGATGAGTCCAAATTTGAGATTTTTGGTTCCAACCGTCTTGCCTTTGTTAGACGCAGAGGAGGTGAACAGATGATCTCCAAATGTGTGGTTCCCACCGCGAAGCATGGAGGAGGTATGATGGTGCTTTGCTGGTGACACTGTCTGTGATTTATTTAGAATTCAAGGCACACTTAACCAGTATGGCTACCACAGCATTCTGCAGCGATATGCCATCCCATCTGCTTTGCTTTTAGTGGATCATTTGTTTTTCCACAGGACAATGACCCAACACACCTCCAGGCTGTGTAAGGGCTATTTGACCAAGAAGGAGAGTGATGAAGTGCAGCATCAGATGACCTGGCCTCCACAATCACCCAACCTCAACCCAATTGAGATGGTTTGGGATGAGTTGGACCGCAGAGTGAAAGAAAAGCAGCCAACAAGTGCTCAGCATATGTGGGAACTCCTTCAAGACTGTTGGAAAAGCATTCCAGGTGAAGCTGTTTGAGAGTAATGCCAAGAATGTGCAAAGCTGTCATCAAGGCAAAGGGTGGCTACTTTGAAGAATCTCAAATCTAAAATATATTTTGATTTGTTTAACACTTTTTGGGTTACTACATGATTCCGTCTGTGTTATTTCAGAGTTTTGATATCTTCACTATTATTCTACAATGTTGAAAATAGGAAAATAAAGAAAAACTCTTGAATAAGTACAATGGGGAGAACAAGTATTTGAATACACTGCCGATTTTGCAGGTTTTCATACTTACAAAGCATGTAGAGGTCTGTATTTAAAAAAAATCATAGGTACACTTCAACTGTGAGAGACTAAAACAAAAATCCAGAAAATCACATTGTATGATTTTTAAGTCTTTGCATTTTATTGTATGACATAACTATTTGATACATCAGAAAAGCAGAACTTAATATTTGGTACAGAAAACTTTGTTTGCAATTATAGGAATCATACTTTTCCTGTAGTTCTTGACCAGGTTTGCACACACTGTAGCAGGGATTTTGGCCCACTCCTCCATACAGACCTTCTCCAGATCCTTCAGATTTAGGGGTTGTCGCTGGGCAATATGGATTTTCAGCTCCCTCAAAAGATTTTGTATTGGGTTCAGGTCTGGAGACTGGCTAGGCCACTCCAGGACCTTGAGATGCTTCTTACGGAGCCACTCCTTAGTTGCCCTGGCTGTGTGTTTCGGGTCGTTGTCATGCTGGAAGACCCAGCCACGACCCATCTTCAATGCTCTTACTGAGGGAAGGAGGTTGTTGGCAAGATCTCGCGATACATGGCCCCATCCATCCTCCCCTCAATACGGTGCAGTCGTCCTGTCCCCTTTGCAGAAAAGCATCCCCAAAAAATGATGTTTCCACCTCCATGCTTCACAGTTGTGATGGTGTTCTTGGGGTTGTACTCATCCTTCTTCTTCCTCCAAACACGGCGAGTGGAGTTTAGACCAAAAAGCTCTATTTTTGTCTCATCAGACCACATGACCTTCTCCCATTCCTCCTCTGGATCATCCAGATGGTCATTGGCAAACTTCAGACGGGCCTGGACATGCGCTGGCTTGAGCAGGGGGACCTTGTGTGCGCTGCAGGATTTTAATCCATGACGGCGTAGTGTGTTACTAATGGTTTTCTTGAGACTGTGGTCCCAGCTCTCTTCAGGTCATCGACCAGGTCCTGCCGTGTAGTTCTGGGCTGATCCCTGACCTTCCTCATGATCATTGATGTCCCACGAGATGTGATCTTGCATGGAGCCCCCAGACCGAGGGTGATTGACCATCATCTTGAACTTCTTCCATTTTCTAATAATTGCACCAACAGTTGTTGCCTTCTCACCAAGCTGCTTGCCTATTGTCCTGTAGCCCATCCCAGCCTTGTGCAGGTCTACAATTTACACCTGATGTCCTTACACTGCTCTCTGGTCTTGGCCATTGTGGAGAGGTTGGAGTCTGTTTGATTGAGTGTGTGGACAGGTGTCTTTTACACAGGTAACAAGTTCAAACAAGTGCAGTTAATACAGGTAATGAGTGGAGAACAGGAGGGCTTCTTAAAGAAAAACTAACAGGTCTGTGAGAGCCAGAATTCTTACTGGTTGGTAGGCGATCAAATACTTATGTCATGCAATAAAATGCAAATGAATTACTTAAAAATCATACAATGTGATTTTCTGGATTTTTGTTTTAGATTCCATCTCTCACAGTTGAAGTGTACCTATGATAAAAATTACATACCTCTACATGCTTTGTAAGTAGGAAAACCTGCAAAATTGCAGTGTACCAAATACCTGTTCTCCCCACTGTAGGTGTGTCCAAACTTTTGACTGGTACTATATATTTACCCCCAAAATATATGAGGGATTGGAAATGATGCAATATTGATGGAATCTACAATCTATCCACAATACTAAAGCTGATCTACCCCCCCCCCAAAAAAAAAAAAAAAAAGTACACAAGGGAAAATACATTAACATAAATATGGGTTGCCCTTTTCTTGAGGCAACAGGTCTCAAATATTGCTGCTGTGATGGCATGCTGTTGTATTTCACACAATAGATATGGGAGTTCATCAAAATTGGGTTTGTTTTCAAATTCTTTGTGCATCTGTGTAATCTGAGGGACATATGTGTCTCTAATATAGTCATACATTTGGCAGGAGGTTAGGAAGGGCAGCTCAGTTTCCACCTCATTTTGTGGGCAGAGTGCACATAGCCTGTCTTCTCTTGTCTTTATAGCAAGGCTATGCTCACTGAATATGTACATAGTCAAAGCTTTCCTTAAGTTTGGGTCAGTCACAGTGGTCCAGTATTTTGCCACTGTGTGCTCTCTGTTTAGGGCCAAATAGCATTCTAGTTCGCTCTGTTTTTTTTGTTAATTATTTTCAATGTGTTAAGTAATTATATTTTTCTCATGATTTGGTTGGGTCTAATTTTGTTGCTGTCCTGGGGCTCTGTGGGGTCTGTTTGTGTTTGTGAACAGAGCTCTAGAACCAGCTTGCTTAGGGGACTCTTCTCCAGGTTCATCTCTCTGTAGGTGATGGCTTTGTTACAGAAGGTTTGGTAATCGCTTCCTTTTAGGTGGTCGTAGAATTTAACGTCTCTTTTCTGGATTTTGATAATTAGCGGGTGTCGGCCTAATTCTGCTCTATATGCATTATTTGGTGTTTTACGTTGTACACTGAGGATATTTTTTGTATAACTCTGCATGCAGAGTCTCAATTTGGTGTTTGTTCCATTTTATGAATTAATGGTTAGTGAGCAGATCCCAGACCCCACAACCATAAAAGGCAATGGGTTCTACAACTGATTCAAGTATTTTTAGCCAGATCGTGACTGATATGTGAATTTTTTTGTTCCTCTTGCCTTGTCTCTCAACTCGTTCACATCTTTGTAGAAGTTACTTGTGGTGCTGATGCTTAGGCCGAGGTATGTATAGTTTCTTTTGTGCTCTAGAGCAATGGTGTCTAGATGGAATTTGTATTTGTGGTCCTGGCAACTGGACCTTTTTTGGAACACCAATATTTTTGTCTTACTGAGATTTACTGTCAGGGCTCAGGTCTGACAGAATCTGTGCAGAAGATCTAGATGCTGCTATAGGCCCTCCTTGGTTGGGGACAGAAGCACCAGATCATCAGCAAACAGTAGACATTTGACTTCAGATTCTAGTAGGGTGAGGCCGGCTGCTGCAGACTGTTCTAGTGCCCTTGCCAACTCGTTGATATATATATATATATATATATATATATATATATATATATATATATATATATATATATATATATATATATATATATGTATATATGTTGAAGAGAGTGGGGCTTAAGCTGCATCCCTGTCTCACCCCACAGCCCTGTGGAAAGATGTGTGTGTTTTTTCCCAATTTTTTTTTTTTTTTGCCAATGTTGTTTGTGTACATGGATTTTTATTATGTCTTATGTTTTTCCCCAAACACCACTTTCCATCAATTTGTCTAGCAGACCCTCATGCCAAATGGAGTCAAAAGCTTTTTTGAAATCAACAAAGCATGAGAAGACTTTTCCTTTGTTTATGTTTGTTTGCCAATTAGGGTGTGCAGGAAGAATAAGTGGTCAGTCGTACAGTAATTTGGTAAAATGCCAATTTGACATTTGCTCAGTACATGGTTTTCGCTGAGGAAATGTTCAAGTCTGCGGTTAATGATAATGCAGAGGATTTTCCCAAGGTTGCTGTTGACGCATATCCAACGGTAGTTATTGGGGTCAAATTTGTCTCCACTTTTGTGGATTGGGGTGATTAGTCCTTGGTTCCAAAAATTGGGAATATGCCTGAGCTGAGGATGATGTTAAAGAGTTTAAGTATAGCCAAATTTGTGGTTTGTATATTTTATAATTTAATTTAGGATACTATCAACCCCACAGGTCTTTTTGGTTTGGAGGGTTTGTATTTTGTCCTGTAGTTCATTCAATGTAATCGGAGAATCCAGTAGGTTCTGGTAGTCTTGAATAGTTCGTTCTAAGATTTGTGTTTGATCATGTATATGTGTTTGCTGTTTTTTCTTTGCTCCAGGGCCAAAAAGATTGGAGAAGTGGTTTACCCATACATCTCCGTTTTGGATAGATAACTCTTCGTGTTTTTTGTTCAGTGTTTTCCAATTTTCCCAGAAGTGGTTAGAGCCTATGGATTCTTCAATTACATTTCTTTCTCCCTCTTCCATTGTGGCCACTAGAGGGCGACCTTTATCCTGGATAACACTTTTCATTTTAAAGGGACAGCACAGTCAAAAACATTATTTTTTCAGTGTTTTATATATATTTCCATACCGTGAGGTTGTCAGTCTATACCTCCAAAATCAATGTATGTCAAATCGATACATTTGTGAGGTAAGAATAAGGAAATCTGACCCACTTGTATTCATACCTATATTGTTGATTGTAAATTACAACTTTATACTACTACATTACTAGCTAAAGCCCCTTCAGAAAGTTTTCATGCCCCTTGATTTATTCCACATTTTGTGTTATAGCCTGAATTCAAAATTGATTCAGTCTACTTTCCCCTCACCCATCTACACTCAATACCCCATAACGACAAAGTGACAACGTTTAATTTTTTTTTATTTTTACATGTATTAAAAATCAAATACAGAAATAGCACATTTACATAAGTACTAACACCCTTGTGTCGATACTTTGTAGGGTAAATCTGTAAGAACTTTCCAAACCTGGATTGTGCAACATTTTCCCATTATTCTTTTAAAAATTCTTCAAGCTCTGTCAAATTGGTTGTTGATCATTCCTAGACAACCATTCTCAGGTGTTGCCGTACATTTGCAAGTAGATTTAAGTCAAAATTGTAACCTGGCCACTCAGGAACATTCACTGTCTTCTTGGTAAACAACTCCAGTGTAGATTTGGCCTTGTGTTTTAGGCTATTGTCCTACTGAAAGGTGCATTCATCTCCCAGTCTCTGGTGGAAAGTAGACTGAACCAGGTTTTCCTCTAGGAATTTGCCTGTGCTTAGCTCCATTCCATTTATTTTTGTATCATGAAAAACTCCCAAGTTCTTAACAAGCATACCCATAACTTGATGCAGCCACCACTATACTTGAAAACATGAAGAGTGGTACTCAGTAATGTGTTTTATTGGATTTGCCCCAAACATAACACTTTGTATTCAGGACAAAAGGGTAATTGCTTTGCCACATTTTTTGCAGTATTCCTTTAGTGCCTTGTTGCAAAGAGGCTGCATGTTTTGGAATATTTTTATTATGTACCAGCTTCCTTCTTTTCACTCTGTCAATTTCGTTAGTATTGTGGAGATACTACAATGTTGTTGGTCCACCTACTCAGCCAGTTACGTGCCTGCCGCCCCCACAGCAGTTTGGCCCCTGGCCCTCCCAGCTGCGACCCTGACCCAGTTGAGTGAACCGACTGCCTTTCTGTTCCAGTGTTCACTGCCGGCCGCTCTGGCCTCCCGGCTAACTAACCTGCACTATCGTCATAGCCTCACGCAGCTATCCCACTCTCGGGTCCCGCTGCCCCCGCATCCGTTCGGCCCCTGGCTCTCTCAGCTGTGACCCTGTCCCAGTTGAGTGAACCAACTGCCTTTCTATTCCAGTTTTCACTCTGGTTTTAAATATACTTTAGTATCAAAAGTCAATGTAATTGCTAAAATATACTTAAGTATCAAGAGTAAAAGTATAAACAATTTAAAATTCCTAATATTTGGAAACCAGACGGCGCCATTTTCTTGTTATTTTATTTACGGTTAGCCAGGGGCACACTCCAACACTCAGAAATCTTTACAAACTAAGCATGTATGTTTAGTGAGTCCGCCAGATCAGAGGCAGTTCGGATGACCAGGGATTTTCTCCTGGTAAGTGCGTGAATTTGTCAATTTTCCTGTCCTGCTAAGTATTCAAAATGTAACGAGTACTATTGGGTGACAAGGAAAATGCATGGCGTAAAACATACATTATTTTCTTTAGGGATGTAGTGAAGTAAAAGTAAAAGTTACCAGAAATATAAATGGTAAAATAAAGTACAGATACTCCAAAAAACGAATTAAGTAGTACTTTAACCTCTTAAATGTAATGTTAAAATGTAGATTCCTGCCTAAATAGACATACCCAAAAGTAACTGCTATTCATGTGCAATTACATGATTCTGACATGCAAAAACATGGTATGTTTGGAAAGAAGACATCTGGGAGATGAGGAAATGATCAGAAGATATATGGGAGTTACATAGTTCAGAATACACAAAATTAAGCACAGAATAAATAACAGTTTGTTATTTATTTATTTGGAAAGTCATCTTTCATTGTCTTCCACAACATGTGAACGATATCAGAAAAGTATATGCGATTGATAGACCGAACAACTAGACATGTTTTAGTAAGTGGTGTCAGGTGTGGTCACGGGATGTTTCCAAGTATTTTTTCAGTAAATAAACACAATTTCTACCATATCAATCTCACTCAAATATTGTGGTGGTGTCAGGGGACATTTGGGGGAAACTCAAATGTTTTTTCAACCTCTCCAAAGTGCCTGAATGTTTAGCCTTGGCATATCCAATGTATTGATCCCACATACAAATAAACTGTTTACAAAAACAATATAAAAGCAACAGATATACACTACCATTCAAAGGTTTGGGGTACCTTAAAACTGTCCTTGTTTTTTGAAAGAAAAACACATTTTTTTTGTCCATTACGTTAACATCAAACTGATCAGAAATACAGTGTAGACATTGTTAATGTTGTAAATGACTTTTGTAGCTGGGAAAAGGCTGTTTTATGGAATATCGACATAGGCATACAGTGGCCCATTATCAGCAAGCATCACTCCTGTGTTCCAATGGCATATTGTGTTAGCTAATCCAAGTTTATAATTTTAAAAGGCTAATTGATCATTAGAAAAGCCTTTTGCAATTATGTTAGCACAGCTGAAAACTATTGTCCTGATTAAAGAAGCAATAAAACAGGCCTTCTTTAGACTAGTTGAGTATCTGGAGCATCGGCATTTGTGGGTTCAATTACAGTCTCAAAATGGCCAGAAACAAAGAACTTTCTTCTGAAACTAGTCAGTCTATTCTTGTTCTGAGAAATGAAGGCTATTCCATACGAGAAATTGCCAAGAAACTGAAGATCTCGTACAAAGCTGTGTACTACTCCCTTCACAGAACAGCGCAAACTGTCTCTAACCAGAATAGAAAGAGGAGTGGGAGGCCCCGCTGCACAACTGAGCAAGAGGACAAGTACATTAGAGTGTTTAGTTTGAGAAACAGATGCCTCACAAGTCCTGAACTGGCAGCTTCATTAAATTTTACCCGCAAAACACCAGTCTCAATGTCAACAGTGAAGAGGTGACTCCGGGATGCTGGCTTACTTCTGGCTAACGTCTCTTTACCACAGCAAGCACCAGTTAGCCTCGAGCTAGGCCCATCTCCCGGCTAGCCAAAGAGGTCCACCAGCCAATTCTTGGGCTACAATACCTCTTTTGCTAATTGGCCTGAACCCTTTACTGCTGACATGGAGCCCTGCCGATCCATCACGACTGGTCTGCCGATGTCACCGTCCGAGGTGGTTTCATCAAGCTCTTTCATTGCGACATCACCGGATGCCCATCTGCTAGCCCCGGCCCGCTAGCTGTCTGAATCGCCTTGTCTACAGCTCGCCTAGAGTAGCAGTGACTATGGAATTGGCTCCCTGACTCATCTAGTGCTACTCTTTGGACCCTATGATCACTTGGCTACACATGCCACTCCCATTCCCCAGGCGCTCTCATTTGTTGACTTCTGTAACTGTAAAAGCCTTGGATTCATGCATGTTAACATTAGAGGCCTCCTCCCTAAGTTTGTTTTATTCACTGCTTTAGCACACTCCGCCAACACTGATGTCCTAGCCGTGTCTGAATCATGGCTTAAGGAAGGCCACCAAAAATCCAGAAATGTCCTATAACTATAACATTTTCCAACAAGATCGAACTGCCAAAAGGGGCGTTGCCGTCTACTGCAGAGATAGTCTGCAGAGTTCTGTCTTACTATCCAGGTCTGTGCCCAAACAATTCGAGCTTCTACTTTTAAAAATTCACCTTCCCAGAAACAAGTCTCTCACCGTTGCTGCTTGTTATAGACCCCCTTCAGCCCCCAGCTATGCCCTGGACACCATATGTGCGTTGATTGCCCCCCATCCATCTTCAGAGTTCGTACTGTTAGGTGACCTAAACTGGGATATGCTTAACATCCCGGCCGTCCTACAATCTAAGCTAGATGCCCCTCAATCTCACACAAATGATTAAGGAACCTACCAGCTACAACCCTAAATCCATAACCATGGGCACCCTCTTAGATATCATCCTGACCAACTTGCCCTCTAAATACACCCATCACACACCACATTGCCTGTGTGAGTGATCGTTCCGCGGTCAAATGACCACCCCTCATCACTGTCAAACGCTCCCTAAAACACTTCAGCAAGCAGGCCTTTCTAATCGACCTGGCCTGGGTATCCTGGAAGGATATTGACCTCATCCCGTCAGCAGAGGATGTCTGATTACTCTTTAAAAGTGCTTTCCTCGCCATCTTAAATAAGCATGCCCCGTTCAAAAAATGTATAACCAAGAACAGATATAGCCCTTGGTTCACCCCAGACTTGACTGCCCTTGACCAGCACAAAAACATCCTGTGGCATTCTGCATTAGCATCTAATAGCCCCCGCGATATGCAACTTTTCAGAGAAGTCAGGAACCAATATACTCAGTCAGTTAGGAAAGCTAAGGCTAGCTTTTTCAAACAGAAATTTGCATCCTGTAGCACTAATTCCCAAAAGTTTTGGGACACAAAAGTCCATGGAGCACCTCCTCCCAGTTGCTCACTGCACTTAGGTTAGGAAACACTGTCACCATCGATAATCAATAATTTCAATAAGCATTTTTTCTAGGGCTGGCCAAGCTTTCCACTTGGCTACCCCTACACCGGCCAACAGCTTAGCACCCCCTGCAGCAACTTGCCCATGCCCACTCTCGCTTCTCCTTCACACAAATCTAGACAGCTAGTTGATGTTCTGAAAGAGCTGCACAATCTAGATCCTCGTTCTAAAATTATCAGCCGAAATTGTTGAAACCCCCTATTACTAGCCTGTTAAACCTCTCTTTCATATCGTCTGAGATCCCCAAAGATTGGAAAGCTGATGCGGTCATCCCCCTCATTAAAGGGGGTGATGCTCTAGACCCAAACTGTTATAGACCTACAGTATATCCATCCTGCCCTGCCTTTTTAAAATCTTCGAAAGCCATGTTAACAAACAGATCACCGACCATTTCGAATCCCACCGTACCTTCTCCACTATGCAATCTGGTTTCCTACCTGGTCATGGGTGCACTTCAGCCACACTCAAGGTCCTAAACAAGATCATAACCGTCATCGATAAAAGATAGTACTGTCCAGCTGCCTTCATCGACCCGGTGAAGGCTTTCGACTCTATCAATCACCTCGTTCTTATCGGTAGACTCAATAGCCTTGGTTTCTCAAATGACTGCCTCGCCTGTTTCACCAACTACTTCTCAGATAGAGTTCAGTGTGTCAAATTAGAGGGTCTGTTGTCTGGACCTCTGGCAGTCTCTATGGGGGTGCCACAGGGTTCAATTTTCGGGCCGACTCTTTTCTCTGTATAGATCAATGATGTTGCTCTTGCTGCTGGTGATTCTCTGATCCACCTCTACGCAGACGACACCATTCTGTATGCATCTGGCCCTTCTTTGGACAGTGTCAACAAACCTCCAGATGAGCTTCAATGCCATACAACACTCCCTGCAGTGTTGTCAATTAAAGGTTCTTTATTATAAATTCAGCTTTTACAACTATGACAACACACAGTATCACTGCGGCCCAATTAGGACACCATAGTGCCCTCAATGCTCATCAAGAAGCTAAGGACCCTGGGACTAAACACCTCCCTCTGTAACTGGATCCTGGACTTCCTGACGGGCCTCCCCCAGGTGGTAAGGGTAGGTAACAACACATCTGCCACACTGATACTCAACAATTCTTAAAGTATTGTTGGTTAAGGGCTTGTAAGTAAGTATTTCACTGTATTTGGCCCTTTGTGACAAATACAATTTGATTTGATTTGAAATGCATAATAGGGCTAGGATTTAGGGCTATAGGCCAACTTTGAGCACCCAGGCAAACTAACAGCAGTTGATTCACTCACAGAACGGTGGCCAATGTTCATTCGTTCGGCTCTACCCGTGCAGGGTTCAGCTCTTCCTACCGAGCAGGGGTTGTTAGTTGAATGGCTGGTTTGGTCATCAATGGCAGGTTCAGTTGTCAGTGGCTGCTTGCTGGGCGGTCTCTCATTCAACGCTGAGCCTGCTGGGTTGTAGCCTCTTGTAGCTGTGTCGGGCGTGTCCCCTGTATCAGTAAACATACAAATAGAGCATGTACTGGCCAACAGTTGAAGTCACAATCACATGCTGGAAATAAGCACCTTCCTTTTGATCACATTGTATGAGTTGTCTTTTTCCCACACAGGTGATTAGCGAAGAGGAGCAGCAAGGAGGTAGATGTCAGTCACTCGAGAGGTCCCCGGTCCAAATGGTGCACTGAAGGAAAGTTCCAGTTCCTTTTGACTCTAGTTCTGGGTTGTGTTTAGCAATTCGTTTGGGGAGGGAAGAGGTGATAAGGAATTGTCAACAGCTGTCTCAATATCACTAGTCCATGTCAATCTTTGGAATCACATCACAACATACAGTACAAGCAAGCAAAATAGTCCATGCGTTTCAATTTGATTTCACACGTGAGAATGTAAGGAATTAAGTGAAAGGCACTCGTTGTAAACAACACACAGCACACGTGAATAAAAGCCACTCATAAATAGACATGATGTCACATAATAAGACATGCTGAAATGTAATATAAGGAGAATGGCCGTCTCTAGTTTAGTAAGTGTTTTGTGTGTATCTCTGTGTGGCTGAGTTTGAGTGTGTGAGTGTGGTTGGGTGTGTGTGTGGGTGTGTGGAGGGTGTGTGTGTGGGTGTGTGGAGGGTGTGTGTGTGGGTGTGTGGAGGTGTGTGTGTGGGTGTGTGGAGGGTGTGTGTGTGGGTGTGTGGAGGGTGTGTGTGTGGGTGTGTGGAGGGTGTGTGTGTGGGTGTGTGGAGGGTGTGTGTGTGGGTGTGTGGAGGGTGTGTGTGTGAGTGTGGTTGGGTGTGTGTGTGGGTGTGTGGAGGGTGTGTGTGTGGGTGTGTGGAGGGTGTGTGTGTGGGTGTGTGGAGGGTGTGTGTGTGGGTGTGTGGAGGGTGTGTGTGTGGGTGTGTGGAGGGTGTGTGTGTGGGTGTGTGGAGGGTGTGTGTGTGGGTGTGTAGGGTGTGTGTGTGGGTGTGTGGAGGGTGTGTGTGTGGGTGTGTGGAGGGTGTGTGTGTGGGTGTGTGGAGGGTGTGTGTGTGGGTGTGTGGAGGGTGTGTGTGTGGGTGTGTGGAGGGTGTGTGTGTGGGTGTGTGGAGGGTGTGTGTGTGTGGGTGTGTGGAGGGTGTGTGTGTGGGTGTGTGGAGGGTGTGTGTGTGGGTGTGTGGAGGGTGTGTGTGTGGGTGTGTGGAGGGTGTGTGTGTGGGTGTGTGGAGGGTGTGTGTGTGGGTGTGTGGAGGGTGTGTGTGTGGGTGTGTGGAGGGTGTGTGTGTGGGTGTGTGGAGGGTGTGTGTGTGGGTGTGTGGAGGGTGTGTGTGTGGGTGTGTGGAGGGTGTGTGTGTGGGTGTGTGGAGGGTGTGTGTGTGGGTGTGTGGAGGGTGCTGGATGCTCTGCAGGGGTCTGCCATGTCCATCCAGCCGTGTCTGTGCACTGTAACGGAAAACTGTAATTTATGCGGTAATTTTCTCTATTGTCAACACTAAAATATTCAGAAATGTTTTACTGCAGCATTCTGGGCGGGGAAAGATTTGTTCTATTTGTTCTATGTAATTTCATCCCACAGAATTCAGAACCATACCGTGTCTTTGGAATGCCAAAGACCTTTTGATCACTAGTGGTTGCATGGTATTGTTTTGGATCATTAACATATTTTGACGTGTTTTGACGTGTGCCTTGTAAGAGGCTATATTTGTTTCACCAGTGAGTGAGAATTCTGTACCAGTTTAACTGGTATGTGGTAGTAGTGCCCCATTAATGTATAATGTATAAGGGACAGATTGGAGTGGGAGCAAGTCTCTTTTGGTCTGTTTTGCCCTGCCAGTTTGGAAGGCTTTATTAAGACCTCTAGAAATGCAAGTAATTTAAAACACCAAATATTCATTATTAATATGCTGTAATGTGTAAACACAATACCTAGCAGCAAACCTGCTTGCAACAATGCCTTGTAATTACAATAAAATACTGTGAAGTACAAACCCATTCCTTCAATGAATTGAAATAATTCATCCATTCATTCCTTCATTTCAGTTACGGTACCATTTACCTTTTTTTTGGTTTACAGTATAATAAAGTCGATTTTACGGTATTGTACTGTGTGTCATTGAACAGTACTTGCTTTGATACTGTATTTAGATTACAGTAGGTGTACTACAATATGAAATGCAGAATTTTACTTGCCACTGAGCTGCCTGTAAGTTACTATCAAATTCACAGCAAACACTTTACAGTGTGAAAAGAACACCACTGTGAGTCTATCCTGACTGCTGCTATGTAAGCTATTATCTGTTCTCCCTTTCTGGGTCTAAAACTGGGGGAAAGGTCCCAGAGTTACTGATGGCTTCACTGAGTCTGTGTTTGTTTGTGTTACTAATTCCCCTCCTCACTCACTCCCCTAAACCGCAGCAGTGTTCCGGGAACTTTCAATAAATTCTTCTTCCCGAAACGCCGGTTGAAGGATTCTTAGAATCAGGAGGGAATAAGCAAGAAATTCAGAATCTTTCAAGCAGTACTTCCGGAAAACCAGGGAATTTATTAAAAGTTCCTGGAATGTTGAGACCGTGGTTCTGCATTATCTAAGCAGCAGCATTGTTGGGGTCAGCCAGCATACACACACACTCAAACACACACAGATAATTCAAGCAGGATGTCTCTGGTATGACATGAATTGGGCCTCTTTGCTCCTTGCCTCTGCAGGACATGGCAGAATTCTCTGGTGTTAAGTCAGATATTGTGAGATTAAGGTGCATATCACAAAATCTTAGGTAGGTCTGGGCAGGTCCCAGTTGAGCAACTCCACACAGTACATCAGCAAGAGACGGTTGCTCTCCTGGCATGATTCATTTACACAAAGTATGAGGCCTGAACATGTCTGTCTGCTGATAGAGTTTATTAACCTGGTGTGTCATCACTCATGATGGCAGTTAGAAAATCATGGTTCAGTTATCACAACATCCTCCCTCCACCTTTAACTCCCTCCTCTAACTCCTCTTTGAGAGAACAATACCCTCTTCCATGTCACAAGGGTTCACATTAGTTTATAACATGCATGATTTCTTCCCTGTTTGGAAAGGAACTTTAAACTCACAATAGATGCGATAAAGAGGTCAATTGACCTCAACCAAAACAATGTAATTACCATGGACACGCGTGGGGGAAAGATCTCGAGTCTCCTCATTGCCCCACAGCAAAATGATCCTACATTTAGGCTATTGTTTACATGTGTATTTCACACTGTTGAGGTCAAAATCAGAGTATAACGCTGGTATGGATGTCAACCCCAACACATGTTCATATCTTCATTGGCACCAATCAAATGCATTACAGTTGTAAACGACTTTGACTACCATCAACGATTTCTGTATGCTAACCAGCTTATACAAATAGCAGTTAGCATTTAGCAGTCACTTCATCTAAACCTGAAAAGATTTGCAACGAAAACAGCCGAATATATCAAAATCGGACACAAGTAACCACATTGTGGGTCTGTTACAACAGAAAAATCATGACAGATTTGACCAATATCCACTTTGTTAGATCAGATTTGTTGAATGTGCATCAGTCTGGTTAATGGAACATCTGCGTTACCACATCTATGCGTACCTACCATAACTCATTACATGACAAGAGCAATAGAGAAACAGATGCATTGTGCATAAATGTCCATCAAATAAAAATCCCACTGACAAGAATTGTAAGAATACTGTAAACTGTACGTAAAAATATTTACATTGTTTCACATGATAAGATTCAAAGCATTATATCTTATTCGAGTTGTATAAATGTAAGACGCTTGCTTACTGAATCTATAATGATCCTTTTCTTTGAAAGTATAAATTCACCATTTTATATTGTTTACAAAGGCCCCAAAAAACATTTTAAAAAACAAAGAAAATATATGGTATATACATGTTTTCTAAAAACAACCAACACCTGAAGAGTATTGGCTTAGTGGGAGTTTGGTTTTCTAATGCTGTCTTTGGTCTGATCGCTTTGGCCTGGTGGCTCGAGTTGACAAGGTGAAAATTCTGTCAATGTGCCCTTTAGAAAGGCACCTGAATTTGCTCCAGGGATGGCGTACTAATATGGCTGACCCTGTAAAACAACACATTTCACTGCACCTAATCGGTGGATGTGACAATAAATTGATACTATAAAAAAATGTCTAGAGATCTAGGATCAGTTTACAGCTTACCCTCCCCGTGTCCTAACCTTAAGCATAAGAGAGATGGAAAAAGATTTGACCATGTATAAGTGGAAAGGGGAGCCCTCAGACTGGTTCCAGAGAATGACACGCTATGTTACCATGGGTCAGATATAGCACTGGCAATTTGGGAGCAGTAATAGTGTAGAGATATTTAAACACTCCTCATTGGCCAACGGGAGGAGAGAGAGAAACAGGTCCTCCCATGGACAAAATAGAGGACACAAAGTAAGAGATGGACTCTCCCTGAGAAAGATGCCCACGGAGCACTTCTCATCTCTGTAGTCTTCATCATGATTCTCTAGAGAATCAGATTGATACATTTTTCTTCTCTGTCTACCCAGCTTGTAATTCAGTTCAATTATCTTTCTCAGTCCTCTCTCATGCTGGCATCCTCTGCAGTTCTTTGGAGGCGGTGTTGTTGTCTGGACTCTTTACTCCGTTCACCACAGTGTATCTCTGTTCTGCCTGCTGGCCTTGTTGTCCTGCCCTATGTCTCAGGATGAGGAGAGAGAGCAGGAAGCAGATGAACGCTCCACAAACAAACAACACCTGCAGTCCCAGGAACCTGGCCATAAAAGAGATGGAAACTGTAAATATCATACATCCAAGATATTCTGTATTCTCTATAACAGACCTGCGTTTAATACATACTGTATGGCAAATACTTTTTAAAAATGGAGCTGTGCTTGATTTAGTTTGCCTGGTAAAATGGTCCCAAAAGTGCAATGGAATGGTCCCAAAAGTGCAAACTCTAAGTATGGCTGAAATGGCTGACATGGAGGCATGAGTCATTGGGCAGGGGGAGGGTATATCTGCTGGTGCTTGCCTCTGTCTGAAGAGGTCCATGTTGTAGTAGTGACATGATGTGTTCCTCCCACACTTCTTCCCCCAGAGGATACAGGTGGTGTCTATGGCAATGCCATACAGAACTGGGGCTGGCAGGAATGCTGGAGACACACACATACACCAATTACAAATACACATCCACGTGAACACGCACACACAGACATGCATGCACGTACGCACGTGAACACACATACACAATTGGCTGAGAGGCTGTGAGATGATTCTTCTTGAGTGGCAGTGTTGATATGTGTCGTGTCATTATCCCTCTAGAGATGTGTTTTCTAGGTTTACATGGTCCTGCTTCACGTCACCTAACAGGACAGCCAGAGAGGAATTTCGGGGATGGATTTTTGAAAAGGCATTTTTTCCAAGACGTTTGCTGTTCAAACCGTGGATGTCAAGCAGAAAGGTTGATAACTGTCAAAGTGAATCACTGTGCATTGGTCGTTTATCTATATTTCTTGGAATCCCGGACAAAGATGTGATAGTGTGGCTGTCTGTGAAATGTTGATATAACTCACCCAGCATTCTGAAGAGCATGTACTGAACTCCCACAGCAAAAGACTTATCCTCTGTTCTCACTGTCCTGCAGGGTAGAGAGAGAGAGAGAGCGAGAGAGATGGAAAAAGTGAAGGAGAGGGTAAAGGGGATGAAGAGGGAAAGGATGGGAGCGGGTCAACATCAGTCACAGTAACCGTGCCAGTTCTGGCGTGAAGAAGTTACTGACCAGCTGGATGGAGTTTGCGTTTTGCTCAGCGTGAAACAGAACAGCTGAACGGATGCAGTAAATTATGTCAGACGTATCACACACACACACACACACACACACACACACACACACACACACACACACACACACACACACACACACACACACACACACACACACACACACACACACACACACACACACACACACACACACACACACACACACACACACAAGCACACACACGCAAGCACAATTGTACACACACTGCGTTGCTTAAATATCAATATGCAAAAACTACCCCCATCCAATTTATCTTGAAATCTTTGTTGTTGCATGTGCAGTTGCTGTCTGATAAAGGAGTCATATTTATTGGACTGTCTAAGTGTTACCCAGTGAGGAAGCAGAAAGCTCTGTTCTTTATTCTCTTACTATGTTTGCTATCATCCCCACAGGCCCAGTCATGCTGATCATAGACCAACCAACAGACACACACAGTGCTGACATGTGTATGGTTTGTGTGTGTGTGTGTGTGTGTTTAGGCTCATACATGCTGAAACGAAGGAGGAATGTGTTAGAACCAACTGAGCCATCATGATGGATGATGATGTTATGATACCGTGGCAACTACTGCCTCAGGGCTAAGCAATAGATCTAGTGTCTGTGTCCCTGCAATAATAACTAAGGGAGAGCGTGAGAGAACTCAGATACCTCAGGCTTTACCATGGGGACACGACTGCACATGACTCTCTCTCTAACTCTGTAGGTAGGTGATGTGTGTGTGTGTGTGTGTGTGTGTGTGTGTGTGTGTGTGTGTGTGTGTGTGTGTGTGTGTGTGTGTGTGTGTGTGTGTGTGTGTGTGTGTGTGTGTGTGTGTGTGTGTGTGTGTGTGTGTGTGTGTGTGTGTGTGTGCGTGTGTGCTGTACCTCAGTATCATCATGTATGATGGCGTCTGTGAGAAGGATGCGATGAAGCAGGTGAGGGCAGAGAGAACCATAAAGGGTAAGAGGAGGTGTTCACAGTTGCTACCGCATGTCCCCGGCAACGCATGGGACCCGTTGATACAGACACAGTTTGTGTAGTTCTGTCAGAGAAAGAGTCACATGACATTAACCACCAGCCAATCACCATTGCATCTGGCAGTAGCTGTTGGCATAGTAGGTGTGAATGAGAATCACTCATCTCACAAAATAAAAGTACATTATCAAGAAACTGGCTTGATAGTCTCTCTGGCTTCAAGGAAAGGGAATATTCTTCTCCTGAGCTTTGTATGGTGGTGCAGTGTGTGTGAGTTTTCAGTCTAAATAATACTGGGTCTGGCTGTAAACCCTGTTTTCCATTGAGTAGACATCTGACAGTAAAGCAGAAGTAAGGCCCCTTTAGAGCTGTCTATATCTATATCCTGGAAATTCCTAATCTTTGGTTTCTGCATGTTATGTGATTTAGTTTTCTCTCTGTGTTCTCTTTAACCTCAATATGATTGGCCTGGGAAAGTTAGGATTCAGCCTATTCATGAACAGGCAGGTGTAGTGGTTTACCAGGACTTTGATGGTGTTGTTGTCCTGTACTTTGGTCATGCAACCTGCATGACAGGGTGATATGAACTCCACCCCGTTTGAGCCACACACTGGGTTAAAAGTCTCGGTCGGACAGGAGCACCCAGCGCTACACCCCAAGGAACCATTCTGTCTGAGAACAGAGGAAGAAGAAAGAGGAATGGTACTTGGTGGAGTACACAATGGCAACTTAAGGCTTCAGTGCTGTTTTAAGGATAGGTGATGGTAACCTACGTGGTGGGGTAGACGCCAGTGACACTCTGTGTGGAGCAGCCGAGGAGGAGGAGAGGCAGAGCGGTGAGCATACACATCAAGATGGCTGCCGTGCACATGAGGGCGGAGCCTCTAGTAGAAATACTCAGCCTCCTCATCAGAGCCCCACCTAGCACGATGCCCAGCACCGCTAGAGGGATGCTCACCCCACCTACAGGCACACAGAGGTTAAGGATCCTTTTTTTCAATTTTTGAGGATCCTTTTTTTCAATTTTTGCCTAAAATGACATACCCAAATCTAACTGCCTGTAGCTCAGGCCATGAAGCAAGAATATTCATATTCTTGGTACCATTTGAAAGGAAACGCTTTGTAGTTTGTGGAAATGTGAAAGGAATGTAGGATAATATAACATAACAGATCTGGTAAAAGATAATACAAAGAAAAAAACAACCATTCTTTTGTATTTTTTTTAACCATCATCTTTGAAATGCAAGAGAAAGGCCATAATGTATTAGTCCAGCTCAGGTGTAATTTAGATTTTGGCCACTAGATGGCATCAGTGTACGAGGATCGTTTTAGATTGATCCAATGAACCATTGCATTTCTGTAACAAAATGTCGTATCAAGACTGCCCAAATGTGCCTAATTTGTTTATTAAGAAAGCATAACAGTCAGTCTGATTTAAGTTGTGAACACGATCCAGGTCGTGTTTTTTGCAGTCACCCTGCACATCTCAGAAGATAGATCTCAGAAGACAACATGGTTCTGGAGACATGAACTCTGTGCTGCCTGCCTTTGAAAAAGAACCTGGAACGCAACCAGTGTTTCCCCTTACATAGGCGGGGTGTTTCCCTCAGCCTAGCTCTGTTAACCCCCTCCTAATAATAGTTGGCCTTATTTTGTAGTCATGTAAAATGTTGATATTGGCAGCTTCAGGTGCTGACATGGGAGATTCTGCACCCTGCCAAATAACTAAAACACTGGGGTAAAGGGAAATGAAGTGAATCCCATCCAGATGTGACCCTGCTATAAACAGTAGTGGGCGGCAGGGTTTTGATTGCCTGTGCTCTCACAGTACAATGGGGTCTTTGTCTTCTGGAATGATTACCTCCAGTTGCTCAATAGCTTCTGTTTCTGTGGTAGTTTCTGTGGTAAAATTCCATGCTCTCTGTGCTATTCATAGACCCCTGGAGAGTTGGAGCATTATCTATTATTAATCTCAGCTAGTATTAAGTGTGTATATGATGTGATATTACCCATTTTCTTATTCCCATCAGATCTGAGTCAAATACACATGCAGAATGCTTGAGTTTTGCAGATTTGATTTTAAAGTAATAACTCTCCATTGAGTGGAATTTTAACTTGGTCCATTGGTTCTATTTTTTCTTTATTAGACAAACCCTAACCTTAATCTAAATCAAGATGTTTCACAGAGATAACGAATAATGTCTCTCACCGATCATCATGTTGGAGAAGGAGGCAGTCTGGGTGAACTGGCGCTCTATGAACTTGGCCATAAAGGTGGCGAGGCCGGCTACCATCGCTGCCAGGTGGACCTGTGCCAGCACCACCAACAGGTAGATGGGGTTCCGCAGCGTCCGCAGGGCGATACGGGGGAAACCTGGGAGAAAGAGGGGGAGGGAGGGAGAGGGGGGCTAATGGCTAATGACCTCACTGCTTAAGACAATATTTACCACGGGGGTTGCAACAATAGAGGAAGAGAGAGGACACAATGTGACCACTTCTACGTTTTATATACTATCAGTATGTATATCAGTGTCTGTCACCCTTAATGCCCTGTAATCAACCGTAGATACAGTGAAGAGAAATGGAAAGAAAACAGACGGATGTGGTTTTATAAAAGTGCCTCACTTTTGAGAAACTGTGTGAGGGTGAGTTCCAGGACCGGGTCTGGCAGTGGTTTCTTTTCCTCTTCCTCTCTGGGCTCTGTGGCATCGCTTCCAGTTTCCTAACCAGGGGAGAGAAAGAAGCACACCGCAATTATGCGCTGTACCTGTATTACAACAGATTAGAGTTTGATCACGGCACAGCAAACATGTAATCCTGTCAATATTGCATTAACTCTCTAGTAGCCTTTGTCAGGTCTAGGGAACATGATGTGGGAAAGAGAGAGTTTTGCCTACAAGATCTCTGATTGCGAAATGGTAACATTTAAAGTGTATGAAACACTGCAGTGCACTCAAGTTACACGCCAAGCTTCAGAGCTTTTAAAGCCTTGGCCAGCGTTCAAGAGGCTGTGTGTGTGTACGGCTATGCTATGCTATTGAGCAAGACCTGCCACAATGATTCTTCTTTGTGCCAGATGACTGATGAGAGAAACATGAAACAAAGACTCAACCTCTTTTGTAACATTCCCTTACAGAATGATACATATCAGCCAGGACCTTATTCAACAAGGTCAAACTGCATCACTCTTTCTCTGAACCAACGTTTTTCAATATGAGAAGATTGTTCAACTTTCATTACATTTTTTTAGTTCATGCTTAATAAGACATGTGACAACGTGTCAGCTTGTATCCCATACTACACCTCTTTGGGCATCTGCCGGGGGAAGAAGAGGTAGGGCAGGGAGGTGAGGAAGAGGAAGGAGGCTGCCACCAAGAAGCCTAGCCACCAGGCTCCCACCCAGCGAGGGTCTCTTCGCTCCAGACCTATCTGATCTGCAGTTAGGAGAAAGACATGTTACTGTATTAGTGGCAAAGTAAAGTATTCAAAAATAATAAAATAACAATATTCAATCAACTATTCAATTAAATAACCAATGCAATCAAAGGTACTGTTTGTATTGAAGTGCACCCTGAGAAAGGTAAGTAAGTGAGTAAGTAAGTAAGTGAGTAAGACATTCACAAGGCTGCGGGGCCAGATGGATTACCAGGACGTGTGCTCCGGGCATGTGCTGACCAACTGGCAGGTGTCTTCACTGACATTTTCAACACGTCCCTGATTGAGTCTGTAATACCAACATGTTTCAAGCAGACCACCATATTCCCTGTGCCCAAGAACACAAAGGCAACCTGCCTAAATGACTACAGACCCGTATCACTCACGTCCGTAGCCATGAAGTGCTTTGAAAGGCTAGTAATGGCTCACATCAACACCATTATCCCAGAAACCCTAGACCCACTCCAATTTGCATACCGCCCAAACAGATCCACAGATGATGCAATCTCTATTGCACTCCACACTGCCCTTTCCCACCTGGACAAAAGGAACACCAACAGTGGGGCAAAAAAGTATTTAGTCAGCCACCAATTGTGCAAGTTCTCCCACTTAAAAATATGAGAGAGGCCCGTAATTTCCATCATAGGTACACTTCAACAATGACAGACAAAATGAGAAGAAAAAAAATCCAGAAAATCACATTGTAGGATTTTTAATTAATTTATTTGCAAATTATGGTGGAAAATAAGTATTTGGTCACCTACAAACAAGCAAGATTTCTGGCTCTCACAGACCTGTAACTTCTTCTTTAAGAGGCTCCTCTGTCCTCCACTCGTTACCTGTATTAATGGCACCTGTTTGAACTTGTTATCAGTATAAAAGACACCTGTCCACAACCTCAAACAGTCACACTCCAAACTCCACTATGGCCAAGACGAAAGAGCTGTCAAAGGACACCAGAAACAAAATTGTAGACCTGCACCAGGCTGGGAAGACTGAATCTGCAATAGGTAAGCAGCTTGGTTTGAAGAAATCAACTGTGAGAGCAATTATTAGGAAATGGAAGACATACAAGACCACTGATAATCTCCCTCGATCTGGGGCTCCACGCAAGATCTCACCCCGTGGGGTCAAAATTATCACAAGAACGGTGAGCAAAAGTCCCAGAACCACACGGGGGGACCTAGTGAATGACCTGCACAGAGCTGGGACCAAAGTAACAAAGCCTACCATCAATAACACACTACGCCGCCAGGGACTCAAATCCTGCAGTGCCAGACGTGTCCCCCTGCTTAAGCCAGTACATGTCCAGGCCCGTCTGAAGTTTGCTAGAGAGCATTTGGATGATCCAGAAGAAGATTGGGAGAATGTCAAATGGTCAGATGAAACAAAAAATAACTTTTTGGTAAAATCTCAACTCGTCGTGTTTGGAGGACAAAGAATGCTGAGTTGCATCCAAAGAACACCATACCTACTGTGAAGCATGGGGGTGGAAACCTCATGCTTTGGGGCTGTTTTTCTGCAAAGGGATCAGGATGACTGATCCGTGTAAAGGAAAGAATGAATGGGGCCATGTATCGTGAGATTTTGAGTGAAAACCTCCTTCCATCAGCAAGAGCATTGAAGATGAAACGTGGCTGGGTCTTTCAGCATGACAATGATCCCAAACACACCGCCCAGATAACGAAGGAGTGGCTTCGTAAGAAGCATTTCAAGGTCCTGGTCTGTCATAGTTGAAGTGTACCTATGATGAAAATTACAGGCCTCTCTCATCTTTTTAAGTGGGAGAACTTGCACAATTGGTGGCTGACTAAATACTTTTTTGCCCCACTGTATATGAGAATGCTATTCATTGACTACAGCTCAGCGTTCAACACCATAGTACCCTCAAAGCTCATCACTAAGCTAAGGAACCTGGGACTAAACACCTCCCTCTGCAACTGGATCCTGGACTTCCTGACAGGCCGCCCCCAGGTGGTGAGGGTAGGTAGCAACACATCTGCCACGCTGATCCTCAACACTGGAGCTCAGGGGTGTGTGCTCAGTCCCCTCCTGTACTCCCTGTTCACCCATGACTGCATGGCCAGGCACGACTCCAACACCATCATTAAGTTTGCTGACGACACAACAGTGGTAGGCCTGATCAGCGACAACGCCGAGACATCCTATAGGGAGGCGGTCAGAGACCTGGCCGGGTGGTGTCAGAATAACAACCTATCCCTCAACGTAACCAAGACTAAGGAGATTATTGTGGACTACAGGAAAAGGAGGACTGAGCCCGTCCCCATTCTCATCGACGGGGCTGTAGTGGAGAAGGTTGAGAGCTTCAAATTCGTTGGAGTCCACATCAACAACAAACTAGAATGGTCCAAACACACCAAGACAGTCGTGACGAGGGCACGACAAAGCCTATTCCCCCCCCCAGGAAACTATTTTTTTTTGGCATGGGTCCTGAGATCCTCAAAAGGTTCTACAGCTGCAACATCAAGAGCATCCTGACCGGTTGCATCACTGCCTGGTATGTCAATTGCTCGGCCTCCGACCCCAAGGCACTTCAGAGGGTAGGGCGTATGGACCAGTACATCACTGGGGCAAAGCTGCCTGCCACCCAGGACCTCTACACCAGGCGGTGTCAGAGGAAGTCCCTAAAAATTGTCAAAGACCCCGGCCACCCCAATCATAGACTGTTCTCTCTACTACCGCATGGAAAGTGGTACCGGAGAACCAAGTCTAGGACAAAAAAAGCTTCTCAACAGTTTTTACACCCAAGCCATAAGTCTCCTGAACAGGTAACCAAATGTTTACCCGGACTATTTGCATTGTGTCCCCCACCCAACCCCTATTTTACGCTGCTGCTACTCTCTGTTTATCTTAAATGCATAATCACTTTAACTATACATTCATGTACATACTACCTACATTGGCCCGACCACCCAGTGCTCCTGCACATTGGCTAACCGGGCTATCTGCATTGTGTCCCAACACCCGCCACCCCCTCTTTTTATGCTACTGCTACTCTCTGTTCATCATATATGCATAGTCACTATAACGATACCTACATGTACATACTACCTCAATAAGCCTGATTAACCGGTGTCTGTGTATAGCCTTTCTACTCTTATTTTCAGATGTCTTTTTACTGTTGTTTTATTTCTTTACTTACCTACACACACACACACACACACACACACACACACACACACACACACACACACACACACACACACACACACACACACACATGCTTTTTTCCTCTCTTTTCTCCGCACTATTGGTTAGAGCCTGTAAGTAAGCATTTCACTGTTGTATTCGGCGCACTGCAATGTTGACATTAGGAAAGAAAGTACATTTTTTTTATCTTGGCATTTTTCAACAGAACATTGAATCTCTTTCTAACTGACAGCAGCTTCCAGGAAGAAGTCATTTTCTTTTTCACTGTGAAAAACTCCACATTCATTCTGAATGACTAAAGTGAAAGACTGAGTGAATGAGGTCATACCAGCTGTTCAGAGAGACCGAGATTCCAGTTAAGAACATATTTTCCTCCAAAAAGGGAAGAAGCTCATTTCTATCACAGAAATTCATCTGATATCAATGCACTTTTCTACAGAAGTAAATAACTATAGATATGCACCAACCCCACACATGCCACACACACACACACACACACACACACACACACACACACACACACACACACACACACACACACACACACACACACACACACACACACACACACACACACACACACACACACACACACACACACACACACACACACACACACACACACACACACACACACATACATACATACTTCAGCAGGCGTTTGAACATGTCCCCAATCACTAACGATGCTCTCACACCTTGATAAATGAGATGCATCAAACTGGAAGGACGAGATCAATTACATGAAACTGGAAAGACAGGACAATGGTCCATGACCATGACTGGGGTAAATCCAGTTTCTGAGGAGTCTGAAGCATTGCAGGGAAAGCTGTGGTTCACACAAAATGAGGTGGATTGGAAAAGTCCTTGATGAAAACCTGCTCCAGACTGCTCAGGTCCTTATGACTGGGGCGAAGGTTCACCTTCAAATAGGACAATGACCCGAAGCACACAGCCAAGACAACACAGGAGTGACTTCGGGACAAGTCTCTGAATGTCCTTGAGTGGCCCAGTTAGACCTGAAAATATCTGCAGCAATGCTCCCCATCCAACCTGGCAGAGCTTGAGAGGATATGCAGAGAAGAATGGGAGAAATACCCCAAATACAGGTGTGCCAAGCTTGTAGCATCATAGCCAAAAAGACTCAAGGCTGTAATCGCTGCCAAAGGTGCTTCAACAAAGTACTGAGTAAAGTGTGTGTGTGTGTGAGAGAGAGAGAGAGAGAGAGAGAGAGAGAGAGAGAGAGAGAGAGAGAGAGAAAAGGAGAGTGATTCAGTCAGTGAGTGAATAAGTAAGAGACCTGGCACATTTGGTTCCTTGGAAGTTGTGGGAATGTGTTTTTTGGTTCCGGGAATGAAGCCCTAAGTTTCCTGACCGGTAAAACGGAATGTTTTTTAAACATTCTGAGAACTTAAGCTGTTTTTAAGTTGTAGTGAGGTTTTCCTGGGAGGTTTAAAAGCTCTGATAATGGAAATTATCATATTTAAAGGTAAATACAGTTCCTTCAGAAAATATTCACAAACCTCGGCTTTTTCCTAATTTTGTTGTGTTACAGCCTACACCCAATACCCCATAATGTCAAAGTGGAATTATGTTTTTTAGAAATGTTCACAAAATGTTTGCAAACAGGATGCATGTTTTGGAATATTTTTTATTCTGTACAGGCTTCCTTCTTTTCACTCTGTCATTTAGATTAGTATTGTGGAGTAACTACAATGTTGTTGATCCATCCTCAGTTTTTTCCTATCAGAGCCATTAAACTGTTTTAAAGTCACCATTGGCCTCATGGTGAAATCCATGAGCGGTTTCCTTCCTCTCTGGCAACTGAGTTAGGAAGGATGTCTGTATCTTTGTAATGACTGGCTATATCGATACGTCATCCAAAGTGTAATGAATAACTTCACCATGCTCTTAGGGATATTCAATGTGTGATTTCTTTTTACTAATAGGGGCCCTTCTACCAATGGGTGCCCTTCTTCACAAGGCATTGGTAAACCTTGCTGGTCTTTGTGGTTGAATCTGTGTTTGAAATTCTCTGCTCAACTAAAGGACCTTACAAATAATTGTATGTTTGGGGTACAGAGATGAGGTAGTCATTCAAAAATCATTCTAAAAAACACTATTATTGCATATTATTGCATATATACATGTATAGAGTGAGTCCATGCAATTTATTTTGTGACTTGTAAAGCATATTTTTACTCCTGAACTTATTTAAGCTTGCTATATCCCTTATTCAACATTTTTATTTAACCTTTATTTAATGAGGCAAGTCAGTTAAGAACAAATTCTTATTCGGCAAGAGAGACACCACAACACTACATAAAGAGAGACCTTAGACAACAACATAGGATGGCAGCAACACATGACAACACAGCATGGTAGCAACACAACATGACAACAACATGGTAGCAAAACAGCATGGCAGCAGCACAACATGATAGCAGCACAAAACATGGTTCAAACATTATTGGGCACAGACAACAGCACAAAGGGTAAGAAGGTAGAGACAATAATACATCACGTGAATCAGCCACAACTGTCAGTAAGAGTGTCCATGATTGAGTCTTTGAATGAAGAGACGGAGATAAAACTGTACAGTTTGAGTGTTTTTTGCAGCTCGTTTCAGTCATACTGTATCAAAGCGGTTGAATACCTATTGACAAGACATTTCAGCTTTTCAGCATTTGAATTCATTTCAAGCAGAGTTCCACTTTGACATTATGGGGTATCATATCTCAAATCTCAATTTAATCCATTTTAAATTCAGGCTATAACACAACAACACGTGGGATAAAGTCAAGGGGTGTGAGTACTTTCTGAAGGCACTGTAGAACTTACGGAAAGTGTCACAGTATGATGCATTTTGTGTATGTGCTCACCTTTGGACATCTTGTCGATGTCGACATAAAAGCGCAACATGAAGGAGCCCATCATAAAGCCAAAAGCAGGACCAATAGACGTGACAGCCAGGAGGATGCCTGCAGGGGGAACCACAGTCAGACATGTCACCCCAGTTGTGGGATCAATACAGTGGCATGGAAAATAATACTTATCGTTTGGTTTCTCCCCCAGATCATACTTCGAAGTTGATGAAAAGAAAATGAAAGACTGCCCATTGTTTGCTGATCTCAAGTATCATTTTATCAAAAAGATTACACACATGACACAGCCTTGAGACCAGCAAAACAATGAATGGATACAAAACATTCACTTTAGTTTCATTACTATTTTTCCACATCCTGCACCAGGGTTATGTGTGAAATTCCGAACTCCTTCTAATGTCCCTGCAAGTATTCTCAGAATTGGAGGGGATTGAGTGGAGCCCAAAATTGCGGGAACATTAGAGAAGAATGGTGCAACTCTCCATTTTAAAAAAACAACAGGGATACTATTGATTCCTAGTTAAAAACCCAAAAGACCTGCATCAGAATGTATATTTCCTGTATTCCAAGAATTCCCTGTTTCTCAGTCACTCCCAGTGCTCATACCGAGGTAGAGAGGAGAGTTCCTCTTGCTGGCATAGTCATCAATGTAGGAGATTCCGAAGGGTTGGATGGGAACACCGCCGATTCCCAGGAGTAGCTGTCCTAGGAGCAGGAGTGGGAATACTCCCTGCTGGGAGTGACTCTCCTGCTGAGTGCAGCTATGATTGGACAAGGGTGATTGGAAAGAGCTCTCTAATTGGCAGAGGCCAGAGTCGTCATCCTTGGATTCTATGGAACACAGGTAGAGGTAGGAAGGAGTTAAGAGTTTTTGTTTTGAGATTGTTTTGAGATTCAAAGAAATATATGTATGTACTGTGTGTGTATGTGACTTACCGCTGATGTGGTCTGTGTACTTGTAGGGGCCACTGATGAAATGAGACATGGCCATTATCAGAGCAGCCAGACTGACCAACAGTGCCCCTCCACCAATGAACCGTGGTCTGTGGACACGGCTACCAAAGAAACTAACCAACACTATCAGGACTATGTTCCCCACCTACACACACACATAAACACACACACACACACACACACACACAGAGAGTCATGAGCACAACACACTCACACAAACACAACCATTAACACACTCATGTGCCCACTCTCACATGTAAACATTTAAAGTAAACAATTTTTTCATATATAAATAAAAATAATAATCTGAACCTATATGGATCTGGAATTTATCAGTCAATCTTCCTGTTATCTTGATCAGCCCAAAAGAGTGGTGGGATAGGGTCAGGGTTAGGTTTAGGCTTACCTCATTGAAGGATGCCAAGATGCCAGACTTCTGGCTAGAGAAGCCATAGCGTCTCTCTATGGTGGAGATGGAGCTCTTCAGATATCCAGACACCAACAGCTGGGCCAGCTGGAGCATGCCATGGCACAGCACAAATAACTAGAGGAGAGACAGGAGAGAGAGGACAGAGAGGGATGGGAGAGAGAGTTTGAAAACCATGGTAGATCCTTTGTTTATGGTTTCATCATTATGCAGACAGACTGTATATACAGTGCCTTGCGAAAGCATTCGGCCCCCTTGAACTTTGCGACCTTTTGCCACATTTCAGGCTTCAAACATAAAACTGTATTTTTTGTGAAGAATCAACAACAAGTGGGACACAATCATGAAGTGGAACGACATTTATTGGATATTTCAAACTTTTTTAACAAATCAAAAACTGAAAAATTGGGCGTGCAAAATTATTCAGACCCTTTACTTTCAGTGCAGCAAACTCTCTCCAGAAGTTCAGTGAGGATCTCTGAATGATCCAATGTTGACCTAAATGACTAATGATGATAAATACAATCCACCTGTGTGTAATCAAGTCTCCGTATAAATGCACCTGCACTGTGATAGTCTCAGAGGTCCGTTAAAAGCGCAGAGAGCATCATGAAGAACAAGGAACACACCAGGCAGGTCCGAGATACTGTTGTGAAGAAGTTTAAAGCCGGATTTGGATACAAAAAGATTTCCCAAGCTTTAAACATCCCAATAGGCACTGTGCAAGCGATAATATTGAAATGGAAGGAGTATCAGACAATTGCAAATCTACCAAGACCTGGCCGTCCCTCTAAACTTTCAGCTCATACAAGGAGAAGACTGATCAGAGATGCAGCCAAGAGGCCCATGATCACTCTGGATGAACTGCAGAGATCTACAGCTGAGGTGGGAGACTCTGTCCATAGGACAACAATCAGTCGTATATTGCACAAATCTGGCCTTTATGGAAGAGTGGCAAGAAGAAAGCCATTTCTTAAAGATATCCATAAAAAGTGTTGTTTAAAGTTTGACACAAGCCACCTGGGAGACACACCAAACATGTGGAAGAAGGTGCTCTGGTCAGATGAAACCAAAATTTAACTTTTTGGCAACAATGCAAAACGTTATGTTTGGCGTAAAAGCAACACAGCTCATCACCCTGAACACACTATCCCCACTGTCAAACATGGTGGTGGCAGCATCATGGTTTGGGCCTGCTTTTCTTCAGCAGGGACAGGGAAGATGGTTAAAATTGATGGGAAGATAGATGGAGCCAAATACAGGACCATTCTGGAAGAAAACCTGATGGAGTCTGCAAAATACCTGAGACTGGGACGGAGATTTGTCTTCCAACAAGACAATGATCCAAAACATAAAGCAAAATCTACAATGGAATGGTTCAAAAATAAACATATCCAGGTGTTAGAATGGCCAAGTCAAAGTCCAGACCTGAATCCAATCGAGAATCTGTGGAAAGAACTGAAAACTGCTGTTCACAAATGCTCTCCATCCAACCTCACTGAGCTCGAGCTGTTTTGCAAGGAGGAATGGGAAAATGTTTCAGTCTCTCAATGTGCAAAACTGATAGAGACATACCCCAATCGACTTACAGCTGTAATCGCAGCAAAAGGTGGCGCTACAAAGTATTAACTTAAGGGGGCTGAATAATTTTGCACGCCCAATTTTTCAGTTTTTGATTTGATAAAAAAGTTTGAAATATCCAATAAATGTCGTTCCACTTCATGATTGTGTCCCACTTGTTGTTGATTTTTCACAAAAAAATACAGTTTTATATCTTTATGTTTGAATCCTGAAATGTGGCAAAAGGTCGCAAAGTTCAAGGGGGCCGAATACTTTCGCAAGGCACTGTACATGAAGTGTATAAAACATATTGTTCCCAGCTTACTCTAAGTAGTTAATGATATGATCTGATCAATTAACTACAGAGAGCTCAAAAGTCTGATTTAAATATTCAGGAGAACTTCTTGTTCCACACGGGTCACTATGTCTAGCTGCACGTTTGACACCTTTAAAACTTTGTAGTGATCCCTTCCCGCTCAGATCCCGGTAACGGGATTGATTTGACAACATCCAGTGAAATTGCAGCGCGCCAAATTCAAAAACAGAAATATTCATAATAGAAATTCACAAAACATTAATATATAATACATCAAAATAAAGCTTAACTTCTTGTTAACTGAGCCTCAGTGTCAGATTTCAAAAAGGCTTTACAGCGAAAGCAGACCATGCGATTATCTGACGACAGCACCCCGCATCAAACACATGAAAATCATATTTCAACCAGCCAGGTGCGACACAAACCTCAGAAATAACGATAGAATTCATGCCTTATCTTTGAAGATCATCTTCTGTTGGCTCTCCAAAATGTCCCAGAAACATCACAAATGGTCCTTTTGTTCGATAAATTCCTTCTTATATCCCCAAAATGCCCATTTATTTGGTGCGTTCGATTCAGAAAATACACTGGTTCCAACTCGCCCAACACGACTACAAAGTATCTAATAAGTTACCTGTAAACTTGGTCCAAACATTTCAAACAACGTTCCTAATCCAAACTTAGGTATCGTAAAACGTAAATAATCGATCAAATTTAAGACGGGATAAACTGTGTTCATTACCGGACGAAAACAAAGTGAAGCGCATTCCAGGTTGTGCGCACCAAACGACTAGAGTCCACCTGGAGTGACACATGGAAAGAACAGGGCTACTTCTTCATTTCTCAAAAGAAAAACATCAACCAATGTCTGAGACTGTTGCCATCTAGTGGAAGCCATAGGAACTGCAACCAGATTCCTATTAAAAAGGGCTTACCATAGAAAAATAATGGAAAACAGATTGACCTCAATTTATTTTCTTCCCTGGATGGATTGTGCTCGGGGTTTCGCCTGACAAATCAGTTCTGTTATACTCACAGACATTATTCAAACAGTTTTATAAACTTCAGAGGGGTTTCTATCCAAGTCTACTAATAATGTGCATATCCTAGCTTCTGGGCCTGAGTAGCAGGCAGTTTACTTTGGGCACACTTTTCATCCGGATGTGAAAATACTGCCCCCTATCCCTAAGAAGTTTGTAAAGAAAGTATGTAATGCAACAAAACATATTTCTGCAGTAGTCAAGAGGGTCTGGAGGCCTTTGAGTAACTTTATGAGGTTTTTCACAACCAGAGCAAAATCTGTTACATACAGTACCAGTCAAAGGTTTGGAAACAGCTATTCTTTCAAGGGTTTTTCTTTATTTTTACTATTTTCTACATTGTAGAATAATAGTGAAGACATCACAACTATGAAATAACACATGGAATCATGTAGTAACCAAAAAAGTGTTAAACAAATCAAAATAAATGTAGTACTTAAATTGCATCATCTCTTCATGGACTGCACCAGATTAGCCAGTTCTTGCTGTGATATGTTACCCCACTCTTCCACCAAGGCACCTGCAAGTTCCCGGACATTTCTGGGGCGAATGGCCCTAGCCCTTACCCTCCGATCCAACAGGTCCCAGACATGCTCAATGGGATTGAGATCCGGGTTCTTTGCTGGCCATGGCAGAACACTGACATTCCTGTCTTGCAGGAAATCACACACAGAACGAGCAGTATGGCTGGTGGCATTATCATGCTGGAGGGTCATGTCAGGATGAGCCCGCAGGGAAGGGTACCACATAAGGGAGGAGGATGTGTTCCCTGTAACGTACAGTGTTGAGATTGCCTCCAATGACAACAAGCTCAGTCCGATGATGCTGTGACACACCGCCCCAGACCATGATGGACCCTCCACCTCCAAATCGATCCCGCTCCAGAGTACAGACCTCAGTGTAACGCTCATTCCTTCAATGATTAACGCGAATCCGACCATCACCCCTCGTGAGACAAAACCGTGACTCGTCAGTGAAGAGCACTTTTTGCCAGTCCTGTCCGGTCCAGTGGGTTTGTGCCTACTGGGTTTGTGCCCATAGGCAACGTTGTTGCCGGTGATGTCTGGTGAGGACCGGTTTTACAGCAGGCCTACAAGCCCTCAGTCCAGCCTCTCTCAGTCTATTGCAGACAGTCTGAGCACTGATGGAGGGATTGTGTGTTCCTGGTGTAACTCGGGCAGTTGTTGTTGCCATTCTGTACCTGTCCTGAAGGTGTGATGTTCGGATGTACCGACTCTGTGCAGGTGTTGGTGTACGTGGTCTGCCACTGCGAGGTCGATCAGCTGTCCTTCCTGTCTCCCTGTAGCGCTGTCTTAGGCGTCTCACAGTATGGACATTACAATGTATTGCCCTGGCCACATCTGCCGTCCTCATGCCTCCTTGCAGCATGCCTAAGGCACGTTCACGCAGATGAGCAGGGACCCTGGGCATCTTTCTTTTGGTGTTTTTCAGCTTCAGTAGAAAGGCCTCTTTAGTGTCCTAAGTTTTCATAACTGTGACCGTAATTGCCTACCGTCTAAGCTGTTAGTGTCTTAACGAATGTTCCACAGGTGCATGTTCATTCATTTTTGATGATTCATTTAACAAGCATGGGAAACAGAGTTTAAACCCTTTACAATGAAGATCTGTGAAGTTATTTGGATTTTTACTAATTATCTTTGAAAGACAAAGTCCTGAAAAAGGGACCTTTCTTTTCTTGCTGAGTTTAGATCTTAAATCACATCTTAAATCTGGTTACAGACCAGTTAACTAGGCCTAAGACCCCTACACTTAGCGAGTGCAACAATATTAGCATGCTAGTTAATCGGTTTCATAAGTGTCTAGAAGCTTTCCCATGCATACCCCCTTCCGAGGACATGTTTATGTGTGTCTAAATCTGGAAACAACACAAGGATGTGCTAAAAACACCAGGAAACACAACCCCACCTGGGACTATAGAGGAAAATAACAGTACAGGATGCCAAAACATCAATGTTTTCACTACAGTAAGAAATAAACTAAATTACAGATCGTAAAATAAGGAAGATTCACTCCCTTTCCTCTCTGAATATTTTTTTCTTCTCCAGTCCCAAAACATATCCTGTCAATGAAGGTAGGTTCATTTCCTTAATGTTAGCATGCTAGCATGCTCCTCTTACCCCATGAGGTCATCATGTCTGGATTCCTGATCAGCAATCTGTAGACACAGATTTTACCTCACTTCCTAGTATTGTCTCAGTTCTGTGACAACACGACCCATAAATCAGACCGATACATTACTTGGGCTTATTCTACATTACAGACTATCCTCAAATCAGCTTGCAACCTAAATAGTGACTCATTATTGTTTGTAGATCAATCAGTCAGTCAGTCACGATTTACCCACACATTTTTGCAGATTTAATGCTCTCTAACATGGCCACTCACTGAGAGATGGGAGTAATGATGTGAGGTGAGACAGGTAGATGAGGTGATAGACAGGAGCAGTATGTAATATTTAAGACATATATTAGATTTCTTGGTGTTTTTTTGAAAGACCCTGCTTAGAAACACCTGAAATTGCCTAGTACTGCTTTTTACCTTTTCATAATCCAAATAGCATCAGTTGCAGCAAGGATGTGAAGAGGTTTTGTCTTGTTAATGTTTTTGCTATTGTCAACCTCGCAAACGAGAACCAATCATTTAGGAAGTTGTACACAACAGCAACAGCCAGACGGTGAAATGCTAATTAGTAGCATCACGTGGCGTTCTAAAAAGCATGTTACTCTCATGGATTTCTATTCTGATGCTACTTCTGGTATTGAATTGACATTTGGAGCTAGTTGCAGGTGAAAATGATACATATAACTTTTGAGCCTACCTTGATGCTGTTGAAGGGGCCCCTGCATCTTGAGGGAGGCGTCGACCTCTGTGAATCAGAGTTCAGCTGGAAGTCGCTGGCTGTCATATCTGCAGAGACGGAAGAGGAAGCAAGACATCACAGTCACTATTTTTTTCGGGTTCATATACTGCCAATTAACTAAGCAGACCAGACCCAGCTGCTAACGCATTGGTGCCTATTGGAAGAGTCACCCCCTTAATAACTCCACCTACATATTACCTCAACTAAACTGTAAACCTGCACATTGACTCTGTACCCCCCTGTATATAGTCTCGCTATTGTTATTTTACTGCTGCTCTTTAATTACTTGTTACTTTTATTTCTTATTCTTAGTCATATTTGTTTTTAAACTGCATTGTTGCTTAGGGGCTCGTAAGTAAGCATTTCACTGTAAGGACCTGTTGCATTCGGTGCAATTGACTAATACAATTTGATTTGATGCCTACATATAACTACATCTAAAGTATGAACATACCGTATGAATGAGGTCTGACATTTCCCCACTGGACATTGACCATGTTAACATGAGCACAGCAGTCTGGATTGTAGCTCATATCCCACATAAGGTCTTATTCGGGATGAGCTCTTTACATGCACTTTTAATATCCCGCTCATGAGTATCCCTGTATCCATGAATAAACAGAATATTCCTCATTTAAGTGTATGGGTTAAATGGAATAGTAACATAAATATGGACACTGACTGTAACAAACTCAGCAATTAAAAGAAACGTCCCTTTTTCAGTACCCTGTCTTTCAAAGATAATTCGTAAAAATCCAAATATCTTCACAGATCTTCATTGTAAAGGGTTTAAACACATGCTTGTTCAATGAACCATAAACAATTAATGAACATGCACCTGTTGAACGGTCGTTAAGCAGACCGAAACTGACCATTTTTTCTAATGGTTAACGGCCTGAGTAGGATATCTTAATTTATCCACCGTTGTTGATACCTGTCTGTCACACTTGCCCAACTCACTGATCTGACCCAGGGACTAGAAAAAAATACTTTTGAAAGTCTCTCACCTTATCACACAATGTTATGCAAATGAGTTGCTGTATGATGAGGATGTGGGAGGCATGCTGAGAGAGAGTTTTTGGGAAGCCATTTAGTGCACCCAGCTGCACAATCTGTTCATCCAAATAAAATTATTTCATGGTAAATCAGTGTACTAGACTGTTTACGCTAGTCAACAAACAATGTGCGAATTCCGGGGGCCTTCGTTAAAATACTATAGAAATTACACAAGAATTCCAGTCAGACTATATTCCTTGTACTCTGGTTACTGTGTATCCTCAATCTTTATACTCACTTTGTATCTCTTATACTTTGAACTCCTGCTTACTTTAATCTCTGCTGGTGTTATGTATCTACTGCTGTTGTTTAATGCAGATGTGCTATTCATTTAAATCATATTGAGATTCGATGCTTTGTGTTAGTATTCAAGAGAAATGATCTGCATTTACATTAGACTGTGTTTAATGTGTTTCCCTGTGCGTGGTCAGATTTCCTGTATACCCAGGCAGGCGTGTTATATGACGTGAAAGGGGGAGTTTTATGCCCTGTCAAAGTGCATATGTCTGCAGCTCCATGGTGTTTAAACAGAAACAGCTGGAGATCGTCCAGGACTACAGATATAGGATTTTAATTTGCACCAGTTTTCTACATCATGTGCGCATGAGTTGCATGTGGTTGTCTGTGTAGGAGAGAAATATCTCTGAATTACAGATATTAAGATAACCTTGACTCCCAAGTAACTCGCACTCACTCATATTGCAATATGCGTGTGTGTATGTTTGTGTGTGTGTGGTTGTACATGTGTGAGATAAAATTAACACACCATTTTGATAGCCTTGACTCTAAGCAAATCCCCACTCCAACATATTGAATCATATTGAAATATGTGTGTGTATGGTACAGAATACTATTAAGGGGTAAATCCCCCTTGGACTGACTCTGCTAGTTTAGTTTTCCTGTCCAGGGGAGATTCCTGGAATGTGGGATGTAGTGTGGTTGTCCGTTCTCCCCCACAAATTTCACAATGCTGAGAAAGAGAGGGGGAGTGAGAGAGAAAGAAAAAGAAAAAGAGAGAGGAGGGGGGACAGACAGACAGATAGATAGATAGATAGATATAGTAGTAGATAGATAGTCAATTTGAAAGTCAATGAAAGTCATCACTCCTCCCCTCAAGACTCCCAAGCTGTAATGACATGCTTCCCTCTGAATTGTAACAGTTTGGTAAATTATTGTGCATATTACACACAAGATCAGACCAAACAATGTGGTAAAAAAAAAAGAAAGATCTGACCTGCAGACCACAAAGAGCAGAGGTTGCATAGCACTGGCCACTGAAACACACGATGGAGAAGCATTTCCAGATGTGTAACCTTCATTTAACTAGGCAAGTCAGATGCATGGTATCATCAACTAGATTCAGCCACGGGTCAATAATTACATATAATTTGTAAACTGACTGCAAGAAGCCCAAACATATATAATGTTTGACTAAAACATGATCATTTCAAACCTTGCTTACATTTGTATACGATCACATTGTGTTATGAGTGGGAATACTTGGGAACAGATTTCGTAAATTAAAATCACTTGGAGCTGATTTCCTGGTGTTTTTTTAATGTCCACCAATGAACATTTCACACACACACAAAAAAACATATACAGTACCAGTCAGAAGTTTGTACACACATAATCAATCAAGGGGTTTTCTTTATTTGACTATACTAGTGACTATACTACTATAATAGTGAAGACATCAAAACGATGAAATAACACATATGGAATCATGTAGTAACCAAAAAAGTGGTTGAGAGAATGCCAAGAGTGTGCAAAGCTGTCATCAAGGCAAAGGGTGGGTACTTTGAAGAATCTCAAATATAAAATAGATTTAGATTTGTTTAACACTTTTTTTGGTTACTACATGTGTGTTATTTCATAGTTTTGATGTCTTCACTATTATTCTACAATGTGGGAAAATAGTAAAATAAAGAAAAACCCTTGAATGAGTAGATGTGTCCAAACTTTTGACTCAGTTGGGGAACCCTGACATTGTGTTCTGACAGTAAAAGCAGTAACAAAGGGCCAATGCACTTATGCTGCCATATATAGTGTTTTGTAGGGAGTTGTGTATGTTTGTGCAACACAGGAGTTGTTGCATCTGCTGTCAGCAGAGATAAGATGAGCGGGAGATAACTACCAATCAGATGTGGAATGTCATCAAAAACAAATTCTGAACCACGATAGCAGCATAGCAGCATAGCATAACAGCGGGATTGGAATTACAGGTCATGGAAATAACAACCTTCATTTCAGACTCCTCAAATACATACGCACAAAAGCAATACCTTTAAGATGAGGTATTACTAACCCCCTGGTGTTAATTGTTAGGCGCATGCCCTAAATGTCAGAAGGACAGTTCAACCAAACATATGCTCCAAACAGCAACCTTTCCTTTCACACATACGCTCTGCACACTGCACACTAAATGAGATAACAGTGTCTGTCCTCACTACTAGAGTTAGTGGATCACAGTTAAAAGCAGTAGTACAGAACCGTACAGTTGTTCACTTACTCTGTAGATGGAGCTGTGGTGTAGGGGTGTTCTCTGTGTCCAATCCTGTCATAGCGCTATGGTGTAGTGTTGCGTTCAGTATCCACTCCTCATTCTCACAGAACACTACTGAGCTTGGAATCCCAGGAGGTAGCTCTCACTTGATGAAATAGGCGTGCTCACTGTTAAGGAATTCCATGACCAGAGGTGAGTGGGGCTGGGAGTGGGAATTCTATAATAAACTGTAGTATCCCTCGATCATGTGTAGTACTTACTATTGAATGTTGTAATATACTATAGAATACTATAGTAAATACTACAGTATTATCCACAAAAAAACCACTGTTGTAAATACTATGGTAATGTTCACAGAAACACTACAGTCCGCAAAAGCACTAGACTTTTTTAACTATAGTAAAAACCAAAGTATTTCATTTGCATGTACCCTGCCCATTCCCCTCTCTATTTCCCAATATATGCCACCCATAAGTGAGAAACCTACATGCCAAGTATAGGTTGCATATTGTGTTCCCTAAAGGTTATAGAAAAGAGCAGAAGCTCTGAACTATCCTTTCAGACCTCAGTCCTCCCTACAGGTAAAGCAAATATGCTCTTTTAGTATAACCCAAGTAGGTTTCCTGAAGGAAAAAGCCTCCACTTCTATGTCAAAGATAATAAAACCAAAATACTATAGTAAATACTACAGTAATGTCCGCAAAAACACTACAGTAAATACTGCAGTATACTACAGTTTGTACAAACACTACAGTAAATACTACAGTATACTAAAATCTGCAAAAACACTACATTAATTACTATAACAAATCAAATCACATTTTATTGGTCACATGCACATGGTTAGCAGATGTAAATGCGAGTGTAGCGAAATGCTTGTGCTTCTAGTTCTGACAGTGCAGTAATATCTAACACGTAATCTAACAATTCCACAACAACTACCTAATACACACAAATCTAAATGCCAGCAGGATAACACCCTGCATACCACTGCTGGTTTGCTTCTGAAGCTAAGCAGGGTTGGTCTTGGTCAGTTGCTGGATTGGAGACCAGATGCTGCCTGGAAGTGGTGTTGGAGGCCCTCTTTCCTCTGTTCTAAATTTTATCCCAATACCCCAGGGCAGTGATTGGGGACACTGCCCTGTGTAGGGTGCTTTCTTTTGGATGGGATGTTAAATGTGTGTCCTGACTCTCTGAGGTCATTAAAGATCCCATGGCACTTATTGTAAGAGTAGGGGTGTTAGCCCTGGTGTCCTGGCTAATTTCCCAATCTGGCCCTCAAACCATCATAGTCACCTAAGAATCCCCAGTTTACAATTGTCTCATTCATCCCCCTCCTCTCCCCTGTAACTATTCCCCAGGTTGTTGCTGTTAATGAGAATGTGTTCTCAGTCAACTTACCTGCTAAAACAATGGATAAATAAATAAAATAAAGGAATGGAATAAGAATATGTACAAATGGATGTGTGATGACTGAGTGTCACAGGCAAGCTGCAGTAGATGATATAAAATACAGTATATACATATGAGTAATGTAAGATATGTAAATGTTATTAAAGTGGCATTATTTAAAGTGATTAGGGATCCATTTATTAAAGTGGCCAATGATTTGAGTCTATATGTTGGCAGCAGCCTCTGTGTCAGTGATGGCTGTTTAACAATCTGATGGCCTTGAGATAAGAAGCTGTTTTTTAGCCTCTCGGTCCCAGCTTTGATGCACCTGTACTGACCTCGCCTTCTGGATGGTAGCGGGGTGAACAGGTAGTGGCTCGGGTGGGTGTTGTCCTTGATGATCTTTTTGGCCTCCCTGTGACATCGGGTGCTGTAAGTGTCCTGAAGGGCAGGTAGTTTGCCCCCCTCAGCCTTGCAGTTGAGGCCGGTGCAGTAGCCCTACCAGGCGGTGATACAGCCCGACAGGATGCTCTCTATTGTGCATTTGTAAAAGTTTGTGCGGGTTTTAGGTGACAAGCCAAATTTCTTCAACCTCCTGAAGTTGAAGAGGCGCTGTTGCGTCTTCTTCACCACACTGTCTGTGTGGGTGGACCATTTCAGTTCGTCCGTGGATAGAGGACTGCTCCCTCTGTTGTTTCCTGAAGTCCATGATCATCTCTTTTGTTTAGTTGACATTGAGTAAGAGGTTGTTTTCCTAATACCACACTCCGAGTGCCTTCAACTCCTCCCTATAAGCTGTCTCGTCATTGTTGGTAATCATGCCCACTACTGTTGTATCGTCTGTAAACTTGATGATTCCGTTGAAATCGTGCATGGCCACGCAGTCATGGGTGAACAGGGTACAGGAGGGGGCTGAGAACGCAGCTTTGTGGGGCCCCAGTGTTGAGGATCAACGAAGTGGAGATGTTGTTTCCTACCTTCACCACCTGGGGGCGGTCCATCAGAAAGTCCAGGACCTAGTTGCACAGGGCGGTGTTGAGATCCAGGGCCTCAAGCTTAATGATGAGCTTGGAGGGTACCATCTAATAGTATATACTACAGTTTAATTTTACTATGGTATTTATTCTATAGTTAAGTGTAAATACTACAGTATACTACAGTCAATACCACAGTACATATTGTAGTCCCCAAAAAATACCACAATAAAGTCTACAAAAGCAATACAGTGACTACTGTAGTATTTTGTTTGTGTGGGATGTGGGTATGTGATTGTCTAAACATAACATCCTGTACTGGTTGTTAGACAGCTATGCACATTGTTTATCTGGCTTACAGAAAAGACTGAGCACAACCATTACATGGTTAATTCAGTGTGATATGTGTTCCCTTAATAAGACCTTGTAATTAATAGCACTGGTCTGATATTGGCCTCTAGCGGTTTCATTGAATATCCGCAGGACTCTAGGCTACAATGGCATCATATCTCCAGCAGGTGGGGATACAGTGCTTTGTGGTAGCAGAGAGAACAGTCTATGACTAGGGTGGCTGGAGTCTTTGGCAATTTTTAGGGCCTTCCTCTGACACCGCCTGGTATAGAGGTTCTGGATGGCAGGAAGCTTGGCCCCAGTGATGTACTGGGCCGTACGCACTACCCTCTGTTTCCATACAAGGCGGTGATGCAAACGGTCAGCATGCTCTCGATGGTGCAGCTGTAGAACTTTTTGAGGATCTGAGGACCCACAACAAATATTTTCTGAAGGGGAGTACACTACAGAAAATCCCAGAGAGAACCTGTACTAAACAACCAACAGCAAGACAAAACTATTTTGTCAGCAGTCTTCAAACATGACATTTCAGGCTTTGAGAAACAAAGAGGATACTCTTGGTCTGAATCACATGCCTACTGTTCTAATTATACCCAAACCAAACTGTATGGTCATATATTTAGTAATTGAGTTACTTTCCATCCCTCCAGTCATAGAAAAAGTACCCAATATTGTCATACTTGAGTAAAAGTAAAAATACATTAAAGGTAGACTCATAAATATGATGTAGATTCAGAAAGTAAACAGCATAATGGGTCAATTTCTGCAATTTAAAGCGTTGAAGTGCAAGGCTCAACTTCTCTGCTGTTTTGGTGCCCTGGCTACCAAGTTCACATGCGCAGTTTATTGTGTGAGAGCAAAGTGTTACATCTCGCTTATCTCAATAACTTTCAAATTCTTTATATTAAGATTTTCTTGTTTTTCAAATTTACAGATAGCCAGGGGCACATCTCCAACCACTCCAACCACGTGTTCTCCTGAATTGGAGAAGGTTCCTGTCCCGCTAAGCATTCAAAATTTAGCCACTACATTTGCGTGTCAGGGAAAATGTTAAAAAAATAATACTGGGTGTAAATAGTTAATATTTTCTTTAGGAATGTAGTGGAGTAAAAGTTGTCAAAAACATAAATAGTAAAGTACAGATACCCCCCCAAAATACACCACTGGACCCCCCTTAGTGACATTCTAATTCCAATATGGTCTGCAGATTCCCTAGCAAAGAGAATAGGCTGCCACACACTACTGACAAAAATGTATAGTTTCATATTTGCTACCAGAACAAAGACATTGCATGTGATACTGACTGCATTTTCTATTCACCACTAAGACCTCCAATCTAACCCTATAGTGGAACCAGCTCTACTCATCAGCTGGTTTATTGTATTAGCATCACATTTGTGGATGTTTCCAGCCCACAGCAGCATAGAAAATTGAGAGAGAGAAGCAGAGGAAGAAGAGGGGAAAAAGCAAGAATGTTATAAGATAACCATACAGTACATTTACCTGTGTAGGAGATAGTGGGGTATGACATTTTGTTACATTCAGCGTCACTAGGTCAAGGGAAATATAGTATTCTTTCTGGCAAAGATATCTACATATATTTCAGGATGTTGTGTATCTCTGGAAATAATCAGAATTCATGTAAACATAACAGTTTTGAAAAAAGTGATCTCTTGATCTCTTGATCTAGAGTTCCTATGCATGACATAGTACACAAATACTATACATATTATGCATAAAACTGACTAAATGTAATCATAATTTGTATGGGGTATGGTGGCCTTGGGTTCAACTTACCTCAAGGCAAACATTTGGACTATATTAGCCCACACAGCTACAAGGATGCACTTTCATGCTAGGTTTAGGACCTCATATTATAGCTTATAGAGACCCCAACTGATGTGGAAAACTATCTTAGCACAATCTACTTTGGTTTAGATACAAGCATCATGCAACCTATAACACAATAAATTAATTTTACTTGTGAAAATCTGTTTTTGGACCTAATTTGCCACTTTTTCCAAGTGGTTACTTCCTTCACAGGACTCCATGAAATGATGACCTCTTGCTAAGTATTTGGTCACATGATTAATTTTGTGTATGATTTCCTAGAAACAAGTGGCTCAATGAACCCTTTGGCTCAACCATTCCCCACTCTCCCCTACAGATTCCCAGCAGATGTGGCAAAATTGTCTACATTATGGACTTATTTTCAGATGGTCAAATTCTTGAGTTATGTTAAATTCTTATTCTCATGTGTTTGAGTTTCTATGACAACTAAGTATCACAAACACTTTGTTATTCACAATGGGCTCACGGAAACAGCTGGCTCCCCTAATGCCTAATGCCGTTTCATCACCCCTGACCCAGTCGCAACACCACCCATTTTAATAGCCCTAGGCGCGACTGGAGGATCCATAATGAGGGGAGACTGTTGCACTGTCATTAATGAGCTCCACTGTGGGATTCAGCAAACACCTATTAACAGTGTCTGATTGTCCTGATTAGTCCTTTGGGAGCCAGAGATTCACCAGGTAATTTGTGTTTATCCGATGGCTATGTTCACACTAATGAGATGAGGCCATAATGATGTCTCCTGGTATTTGAGGCCCAACATCTCCACCTCTACCTCACAGTCACTAGACTGCTTGCTGTTTGGCTTTTGGGCATTAGGTTTTTCTGTATAATCTACTAAGGTGACATAGTTTAGACAATAGTTGCTCAGACAGTATTATATGTTGTCATAATGAATCCTACTCCTATTTCTGACAATAATAGGCCTACATAAAGTTGCATTATGTAAACTGACTTGCATTTCCTGTTTTCATTTTTTGTCTGTAGGTTTCTGTGTGACACGATTGTCTGTGTCCTCATTAGTATGCTGTATAACCCTGCAGCAGTGTCCAGTGGATATCCAGGCTGACAGAGGGCAAGAAAGGGGTATGTGCAGGGGAACAATGAGAGAGGGGGAGAGGGACAGGCCAAACTGAACAGTCCGTCGAGAGGTGCCAATCTATTCCCTGTCCCAAGCCCTGGAGGGTCATCCCAGGGTGCATCACTTCACCTCCTCTAATTCAATTATCTCTGGGTCATCTGCAACACCTCTGAGGCCAAAGGGACTGCTCACTTCCTGCAAAACCACACACACCACCTCCTTCACACATACACACACACACACACTCACACTGACCACATCAACCATAGTCCCCAAATTGGTACAGTGCAGTCAATTTGTGAAGTAAAACTTTAGTTTGTTAGTCTAATTGACTGGACATTGAGTGAGTCTCTGCACAGTGCCGTCACTACTGACTGTATGGAGGGGATGAATTAGAATTTTTACTGGGTTCCAACACAGAACTAAAAAAAAAACATTTCAAACAATTAAAATACCTGACTGGTCATTTAACATTCAGTAAATGCTCTCTGGGAACAGAATCTGTCCAGTCATATGGTCGATCACATTAGATGTTCTCTTATTGTTTTCTTGAAGGTAGATTTACTTTTGAGGTGGAAAAGAATTCCATTCAGTGATTGCTCTGTATTAAACTGTAGATTTGAGGAGATTTGTCCTTGGCCTGGGGGATGTCAAATGCCCAGAATTTGCATGTTTGGTTTAATGGTTATGTTTTCTGCTCGTATACACTTATTGGTCTGAAAAATACTGCGTTTCCTTGAAAAATATAGCATTTCTAAAGAAAACCCAAAGACTGGATTGTAAAATGTTTTCAACAGGAAGCCATGAGAGATTATGATGCATTTGGTTGACATTCATAGAAGAATGAAGAGCCAATCTGGCAGCCCTGTTTTGAGTGAGTCTGAGCTTTTTGTATATTATTTTGCTGCAGATGACCATATGACTGGACAGTACTCTAGGTCTCATAGAACCAAAGATTGAATCACCTGATTCAGAGTGTTAGATGTTACATACTCAGAATATTTTCTTGAGGCTGTGTCCCTAGGCTGAGGCCTCATTAACCCCCTGGTATTACATGGCGTGATTAGTGGCTTTGTGACTGTGATTGGGGTATTCATTAGTCAGACATGGCCTCTCTACTGTAGAAAAAAGTTGCAACACTGACAAACAAACAAACATGTGTGATGAAACAGCAGAGTCACTCTTACACACCAATATGCCTACACAGGGTTAGGGTCAATTCCAATATAACCAATCAACTAAACTGAAATTCAAATTTCTGTTGGCACTAATATCACTCCATAATCTACTTCTCAATAAACTGAAAAGGGAATCTAAGTTTTTCCTTTTTTAAGTTAAAATCTCTTCCTGAATTGAGTTAACTTAATTTGAAATTACCCCTACCCTGCTTCAAACAACAAGCATAGTAAGAAACACACAGAGCTGCATACACAGACATTTCTGGTATGTATTTGACATACTGTACAAACACAGATATTTCTGGTATGTATTTGACATACTGTACAAACACAGACATTTCTGGTATGTATTTGACGTACTGTACAAACACAGACATTTCTGGTATGTATTTGACGTACTGTACAAACACAGACATTTCTGGTATGTATTTGACATACTGTACACACACAGACATTTCTGATATGTATTTGACATACTGTACACACACAGACATTTCTGACATGTATTTGCAAATCGAGACACAATAATGGGGTTTCAGTTATTAAATCTGGGATCCGCAGTTTCTACATACCTTTTTGGAATTAATGATATACAAGCTCCATGAGCTCCACCAGAAGCCAAAATATAAGCTTGTTTTGCTCCAATGTTTAAACACTGTAAACACTGTAAATGTAAACAAACACTGTCCCAGTGAGCCCTGTCTCACTCAGACGTCCATGGACATTGAACATACAGTGCATTTGGAAAGTATTCAGACACCTTCCCTTTTCCACATTCCTTTATGTTACAGCCTTATTCTAAAATTGATAAAATAAAAAATGTTCCTCATCGATTTCCACACAATAGCCCATAATGACAAAGCTGTCACGGCTCCTACCGAAGGTGGCTCCCCTTCCCGTTTGGGTGGCGCTCGGCGCTCGTCGTCACCGGCCTACTAGCTGCCACTGATTTTTTTCCTCCCCTCCTTGTCTGTTTATTGGTTACACCTGTTGTTAATTTGGTTATTAGTTGGGCTTTATTAGCCAGCCGGCCCGCCTGCTCTTTGTGCAGGATTGTTCTATGTGTACTTGTCGTGCACGCATGTATGTCACGGCTGTTTCGTGTAGGTGAGCTGTTTTTTGGATACAGTTTAGTTCCCCTGTGGTTCGGGGTATTGGTGTTGAGTGGCGTCTGCTTTTTCACCTGGTCGGTGTATTAAAGACGTGCCTACTCTGAACTCTCTGTCTCCTGCGTCTGACTCCTTCCTCCACTACACCCCGGACATTACAAAAGCGAAACAGGTTTCTAGACATTTTGGCAAATGTATAATTAAATAAAAATGTAATACCTTATTTACATAAGTACAGTGCATTCGGAAAGTATTCAGACCCCTTGACTTTTTCCACATTTTGTTATGAAATTATCACATGTTTATACAAGCCCCTTTAAAAAGAAATTCAAGTAGATCTATAAAGACATTTTATTGCTACATATTCGTCGCCAGACCCACTGGCTCCAGGTCATCTACAAGTCCATGCTAGGTAAAGCTCCGCCTTATCTCAGTTCACTGGTCACGATGGCAACACCCACCCGTAGCACGCGCTCCAGCAGGTGTATCTCACTGATCATCCCTAAAGCCAACACCTCATTTGGCCGCCTTCCGTTCCAGTTCTCTGCTGCCTGTGACTGGAACGAATTGCAAAAATCGCTGAAGTTGGAGACTTTTATCTCCCTCACCAACTTCAAACATCTGCTATCTGAGCAGCTAACCGATCGCTGCAGCTGTACATAGTCTATCGGTAAATAGCCCACCCATTTTTACCTACCTCATCCCCATACTGTTTTTATTTATTTACTTTTCTGCTCTTTTGCACACCAATATCTCTACCTGTACATGACCATCTGATCATTTATCACTCCAGTGTTAATCTGCAAAATTGTAATTATTTGCCTACCTCCTCATGCCTTTTGCACACTATGTATATAGACTCTCTTTTTTTTCTACTGTGTTATTGACTTGTTAATTGTTTACTCCATGTGTAACTCTGTGTTGTCTGTTGACACTGCTATGCTTTATCTTGGCCAGGTCGCAGTTGCAAATGAGAACTTGTTCTCAACTAGCCTACCTGGTTAAATAAAGGTGAAATAAATCAAATAAAATAAAAATTCCGATAAGCTCTTCGATGTTTCCTTTCATATGTCCTACCAATTATTATTGGATTATTCACAATGGCAACCACTTGTTAGTATATTAAACAATTCTTATTTCTCAGATGGTTGGCTCTACGTGGAGATCTGACCATTTTCATTTGCAGGGATATTTGTGCGTTTTTGTCCAAATATCAAATGTTTACTCTGTTTCATCAATAAACTCCTAGACTAGGCTTCTGTGTCTGTCATCAGACAGGATAGGCAACCAGACTGCACTTGACCAGAGTGCAGTCCGGTTGCCTATCCACACATTAGAGAGCACCAGACTTTGTTTTAAATGTTTTAAAAATAAAAAACAAAATCACCTTATTTACACAAGTATTCAGACCCTTTGCTATAAAACTCGAAATTGAGCTCAGGTGCATCCTGTTTCCGTTGATCATCCTTGAGATGTTTTCTACAACTTTATTGGAGTCCACCTGTGGTTATTGAAATTGATTGGACATGATTTGGAAAGACACACACCTGTCTATACAAGGTACCACAGTTGACAGTGCATGTCAGAGCAAAAACCAAGCCATGAGGTTGAAAGGAATTGTCTGTAGAGCTCCGAGACAGGATTGATCTGGGGAAGGATACCAATGTTTTGGGTTCAGCATTGAAGGTCCCCAAGAAGTGGCTTCCATCATTCTTAAATGGAAGAATTTTGGAACCATCAAGACTCTTCCTAGAGCTGACCACCCGGCCAAACTGAGCAATCGGGGGAGAAGGGCCTTGGTCAGGGAGGTGACCAAGAACCCAATGGTCACTCTGACAGAGCTCCAGTTCCTCTATGGAGATGGGAGAACCTTCCAGAAGCACTCCACCTATCAGGCCTTTATGGTAGAGCGGCCAGACGGGAGCCATTTTTCAGTAAAAGGCACATGAGTTTGCCAAAAGGCACCTAAAGGACTATCAGACCGTGAGAAACAACATTATCTGGTCTGATGAAACCAAGATTGAACTCTTTGGCCTGAATGCCAAGCATCACGTCTGCACCAGAGTGTTCAGACTGGGGCGAAGGTTTACCTTCCAACAGGACAACAACCCTAAGCACACATCCAAGACAACACAGTGTTTTCTAGACAAATCTTTGAATGACCTTGAGTGGCCCAGCTATAGCCAGACTTGAACCTGATCTAACATCTCTGGAGACACCTGAAAATAGCTTTTCAGCGACGTTTCCCATCCCACCACAAAGTGAAAACATGTGTTTCAAAATGTTGGCATATTTATTGAAAATTAAATACAGAAATATTTACATTACGTGTGTATTCACACCCCTGAGTCAATACTTTGTAGAAGCACCTTTGGCGGAGATTGCAGCTCTGAATCATCTTGGTATGTCTCTATCAGCTTTGCACATCTGGATTTGGGGATTTTCTCTAATTCTTCCTTGCAGATTTTCTCAAGCTCTTTTAGATGGGTAGCGGGGGTGAACAGCAATCTCCAAGTTTTAACACAGATTTTCAATTGGTTTCAAGTCTGGGCTTTGGCTTGGCCACTTAATGAGTTTTACATACATTATTGTACTGAAGCCATTCCAGCATTGCTTTGGCTATATGCTTGGAGTCAATGTCCTGTTGGAACGTAACTCTTCACTCCAGTCTAAGGTCATTTGCACTCTGAAGCAGGGTCTCATCAAGGACCTGGCTCCATTCATTGTTCCCTGTAAAAAGTGCAGCACAGGAGGTGCCTACTCAGAACACACATGCTTTAGAGACAGGGATTGAGAGAGAGAGCTCTGTACTGTCCACTAGTTACCTAATAACTATAAGATGTGATCTTTAATGTCCGTCATGATATCATCTATCACCTTTGACTTTATTTCACTTTTACTGTGATCTCAGTTGAGTTTGCCCAATGCCTTGCAGATCCATCGAGGTGTGTATCTGTCCGTCGAGGTGTGTATCTCTTCCTGTCTTTGCAGATGTCTTTGTTGGGGAAGACGCGACTGTCCTTTATACAATTATTGCCCCCTTTAGTAAGAATTAATCCATCCTTATATCCTTCTATGTATCATAGGTCACTCTGAGAGTTATGTAGAGCAAACTTTAAAATAATTCCAGATATTCACTATTCTGGTTTTGCCCTGTAGTGGAAAAGGGATTTAAGCCACAAGAGAGGTCATGTAAATTGAGGTCTTGTGGTAGGTAGGACAGGTAGGCCCATATTCCTTCCTCCAGGGTTCCCTGCAAGCACTTACCCTCTCCATTTGCTTAGGAGTAGTACACATATGTCTGATTTCCTTGATGGATCTCTGTCCGTAGGTACACAGTGAATTATATGGCCAACTGTAGGCCAAAGTCTGCTTTTATGCTGTCTGGAAAACCCTTCTGGCAAAGTGGTGCAAAGCAGTGGAATAGCTTTGCTTATTATAAATGCGGGTCTTTAACGACCAGTATGGATAATGCTCTCTGTGATAGGCCAGGCAAAAACAATGTCATCTCAATATCGACACCCTGGGAATCCCTGTCAGGAGAATAATCATAATCTTCCGCCTCCTGCATGTTACTGGATTATAGCCACCGATTTGCTTAGGATCTTAGCATCAGCTCAATGGATTCCTATGGACACTCACATTATCACATTATGAGACCAAAAGTTTTGGCTCAGCTTAAAAGAGAAAAGGGACCGATTGTTTTCCTACAGGAGACCCATCTGACTGACTTGGAACGTGAAATTAAAGCGAGACTGGATAGTGTTTTCCTCGTCCTATCCCCTCAGCTATCTATAGGTTAGGCCTACTATATTTGTTTCTCAACTTTCCTAGTGTTAAGGACATTGCTTATCTTTACAACAGGAGTATAGTCTACCTGGCTGGCATGAAAATGAACCACTGGAAAAGCATCCTCCAATCGCTATTTAAGTGCATAGATTACATTTTTTCCAGCTGCCTCTTTTTCGATACAGGTGCATGATAATGGTCCATTCTAAATCACAACAAATTTTACACATATATAATTTAGTGTCACGTCCTGACCTTAGAGCTTTTACTGTATGTCTCTATTTTGGTTTAGTCAGGGTGTGATTTGGGTGGGCATTCTATGTCCCTTTTTCTATGATTTGTATTTCTGTGTGTTTGGCCGGGTGTGGTTCTCAATCAGAGGCAGCTGTCTATCGTTGTCTCTGATTGAGAACCATACTTAGGTAGCCTTTTTCCCACCTGTATTTGTGGGTAGTTGTATAGTTGCCTGTGAGCACTGTTGGCGTCACGGTTTCGGCTCGTTCCAAGCTCGTCATCAAGCTCGAGACCCTGGGTCTCGACCCCGCCCTGTGCAACTGGGTACTGGACTTCCTGACGGGCCGCCCCCAGGTGGTGAGGGTAGGCAACAACATCTCCTCCCCGCTGATCCTCAACACTGGGGCCCCACAAGGGTGCGTTCTGAGCCCCCTCCTGTACTCCCTGTTCACCCACGACTGCGTGGCCATGCACGCCTCCAACTCAATCATCAAGTTTGCGGACGACACAACAGTGGTAGGCTTGATTACCAACAACGACGAGACGGCCTACAGGGAGGAGGTGAGGGCCCTCGGAGTGTGGTGTCAGGAAAATAACCTCACACTCAACGTCAACAAAACTAAGGAGATGATTGTGGACTTCAGGAAACAGCAGAGGGAACACCCCCATCCACATCGATGGAACAGTAGTGGAGAGGGTAGCAAGTTTTAAGTTCCTCGGCATACACATCACAGACAAACTGAATTGGTCCACTCACACAGACAGCATCGTGAGGAAGGCGCAGCAGCGCCTCTTCAACCTCAGGAGGCTGAAGAAATTCGGCTTGTCACCAAAAGCACTCACAAACTTCTACAGATGCACAATCGAGAGCATCCTGGCGGGCTGTATCACCGCCTGGTATGGCAACTGCACCGCCCTCAACCATAAGGCTCTCCAGAGGGTAGTGAGGTCTGCACAATGCATCACCGGGGGCAAACTACCTGCCCTCCAGGACACCTACACCACCCGATGCTACAGGAAGGCCATAAAGATCATCAAGGACATCAACCACCCGAGCCACTGCCTGTTCACCCCGCTGTCATCCAGAAGGCGAGGTCAGTACAGGTGCATCAAAGCTGGGACCGAGAGACTGAAAAACAGCTTCTATCTCAAGGCCATCAGACTGTTAAACAGCCACCACTAACATTGAGTGGCTACTGCCAACACACTGTCAATGACACTGACTCTACTCCAGCCACTTTAATCATGGGAATTGATGGGAAATGATGTAAATATATCACTAGCCACTTTAAACAATGCTACCTTATATAATGTTACTTACCCTACATTGTTCATCTCATATGCATACGTTGATACTGTACTCTATATCATCGACTGCATCCTTATGTAATACATGTATCACTAGCCACTTTAACTATGCCACTTGGTTTACATACTTATCTCATATGTATATACTGTACTCGATATCATCTACTGTATCTTGCCTATGCTGCTCTGTACCATCACTCATTCATATATCCTTATGTACATATTCTTTATCCCCTTACACTGTGTATAAGACAGTAGTTTTTTTTGGAATTGTTAGTTAGATTACTTGCTCGTTATTACTGCATTGTCGGAACTAGAAGCACAAGCATTTCGCTACACTCGCATTAACATCTGCTAACCATGTGTATGTGACAAATAAAATTTGATTTGATTTGATTTGGATGTTTATTGTTTTGTTGGCGACATGTTATAATAAAGAAGTATGTACGCTCACCATGCTGCGCTTTGGTCCGCTGTTTCCACCTTAGATGAGCGTGACAATTTAGTATGTGTGAAGACAAGATTAAATAAAGAATAGCCTGATGTGTGACAATATTTGCCTATCACTTGTGAATTATATGCTATCACAGCCTTTTTCAAAGTGGCCAAATAACTTTTTAAAGTTAAGCACAATCTGCTTTACAAGGGATGTAGAGTCTTAGTGGCATACATAAGCAGCCTGTGAATTTCAAGTTTGGCTAAGACAACTTTCACTATAAAAATGCACCTTTATAATAAAAGCATTAAATGCATAATTGCATTTATGGTCACTCTTTATTATGGTGTTTTCTGCTAATGGAACATTTGCACTTATATCCTACTACCATGTGCAAATTGTTGCACTTATAATGTGAAGAAATAGCCTTATAGTTGATCAACATTTTAAGCTAAACATTCTGATCTGTTGTGTCAGCCACAGTGAATAAGAAATATATATTTTTTGCATAAAAAAGTCCTCATAAATATCCTTGATGTCATGACTATGGCTGAGATAGTGGTCATTGATATGCAGTGAACTTCCACTCCCCACTACCTACCGTCGTGTCTTTTGCTATGCCGGTGTCACGTTCTGACCTTAGTTCTTTTGTTGTCTTTGTTTTAGTATGGTCAGGGCGTGAGTTGGGTGGGTTGTCTATGTTTGTTTTTCTATGAGTTGGAATTTCTGTGTTTGGCCTGGTATGGTTCTCAATCAGAGGCAGCTGTCAATCGTTGTCCCTGATTGAGAACCATACTTAGGTAGCTTGTTTTCACCCTTGATTTGTGGGTGATTATTTTCTGTTGAATGTTTGTATTCTGCACCAGACAGAACTGTTTCGGTTTCGTTCGTTCACTTTGTTGTTTTTGTTCAGTGTTCAATTTCTTTAGTAAAAATATGGACACTTACCACGTTGCGCATTGATCCTCCAATCCTTCCTACTACTCTTCGTCAGAGGAGGAAGAAGACAGTTACAGCCGGATTAAGTGTTATGACATGCTATTCTATAAAATCCTTTCTCCGTAACTAATATTACCTGATTGAGCTAATCATGTAAATGTAATTAACTAGAGAGTCGGGGCACCACAAAATAATATTTATAGAGTGGTTATCTTCCGAATAAACTCTTAAAGACCTAGTAACATTTTACATCAATAGCAGTCAATATTAATCGTCGCCTTAATTCAGTCTCATCTGAAAGTTGTAAATTCTTGGTTATCTTCACGAACCCTGGCTAACAAGTTGAATCAGCAATACAAAATTGGGTTTAATTATTTATTTACTAAATACCTAACTAATCACACAGAATTACATATACACAGAATTAATCATACCTTGATTACAAATGACATCATAAAGGAAAACATCAGCTGGTTACACAAAAGAAAAGGGGCTGGGTTTGAGTGAAAGAGTGGGAAGACTGAGGGACAAAGGGAGAAGCTGTGCTATCGTAAATACAGTATATTATGCATTCTAAATTACCGCCGATTTGGAAAAGGAAAATGCAATAAATATTTACTCTGAGCTGCGCTTCGGTAGGTTGGTGGTAGATGTAAGGCCGTGTTGCCAAACTGGGTCCTTTGTCCTTTGGAGAATGTCTCTGGTGGTCAATTAGATATGTAGTAGTAACGTCGTTGTGTGGTAGACGGGATACTCTGTCTGTTCTTTCCTAGCCCGCGTTTGCAGCTGCTGTGGCTAACTCAACGGCTAGAAGGTATCACTTATGTAGTGAATAGGAATTCAAAGTTCATACCATTCGAAACCAAAGCTCACGCTGAGGTTGGCTTAGTTCTGTAGTTGACATGTTATTCCTTTTTACGTAGAGGCTGCAGACCTCACGAACTTGGAACAGGAGGTTATATTGTTGTCAAGGCTTTATATAGGAAGGGAGAGGAGGGCGTGTTTGAAACGTTTTATAACCCATGTCCCTTCACAGGGGCAGGCCACTGATTGAGCAGAGCCCTAACCTTATGAAAACCCAAATCTCTCATTTGGAAGCTAAAATTACGTTTCATCTCTTCAACAATAATTTTATATTCAAACATTTAAATTGAACAACAGTTCCCTGTGAATCCAATAACTACAATGTGCAGACTTTCCACTGTAGAGTTTATGTCATCTTATCATTGATGAGAATGTCTCAGATGACAACCGAACTGACATGACATTCATTAAGTACCACCGTATATGTTCAATTGGTCGGATTACCAGAATATAGTTCATTTCCCCCCACCTTCTGATGTTCCCAGAATCTCTATCTTAACCAAGGGGTTTTCAAATGTCACATCAGTAGGGTAGAGAGAGGAAACAGGGGGGAAGAGGTATTTATGACTGTCATAAACCTACCCCCCAGGCCAACATCATGACACTACCCCATACCTGGGTATCAGTCTGTTTCTGCTTCATCCATTATGCATTATCTTGTTTTCTGTGGCCTGGTGCAGTCACAGTAACCTGGAGCTGAACACTCTCAAACCTGTGAAGGTGATTGTCTTCAGGAAGCGTCCCTCACGACCTCTCCCCCTTGAAATCAATGGCACAGCTGTAAGCATTGCGAGACATTTTAATTTTAATTCCTGGGGACCATCATCTCCCACAACCTCAAGTGGGAGGATAACTTCACAGCCATCAAGAAGGTACACCAGTGGATGTACTTGCATCAGCTGAAGAAATTAAAATTCTCATTGACAATACTGATTAAATTCTACACTACCATCATCAAGTCCATCTTCACCTCCTCGATCACTGTGTGGTTCAGGAATAGGTCTGCCTGGTCCATGGGCAAACTGCAACATATTGTCCGGTCTGCTGAGAGGGTTATCGGCTGCCACCTACCCTCCATCGAGGTCCTGCACGACTCCAGCTCAAGGAAGCGTGTGGGAAAGATCATCGCCTCCCTCTTCCATCCTGGACACCCCCTCTTCCAAAGACTTGCGTCTGGCAAACAGTTTAGGTCAATTACGATCAAAACCTCCTGCCACCTCTTCCTCCTCACCATGGCCCCCACAAACCGGCCACCTGATCCACAATGATCTTCTCATCAACGGACTATGCACCCTGCACCAGTGGTGTAAAGTACTTAGGTAAAAATACTTTAAAGTACTACTTAAGTAGTTTTCTTTGGTATCTTTTACTTTTACTTCACTATATTCCTAAAGAAAATGATGTACTTTTTACTCCAAAAATGTTCCCTGACACCCATAAGTACTCGTTACATTTTGACAGGAAAATTATCTGTTGTGGAAATTCTTACAAAGGAACACTCAAAGTCAATCTTAAATGAATCATTGTTCATTGTCAAAGCTCTGGAGGGGTTCCAACCAACTCAATGCACCAAGTACACATGTCGATCAGGAGCTCCAACGGGACAGTCCCGTTAGTTTTCTTATATATGTACACAGAAAGTAATATTTGCATGATTTAGTGTATTCATCAGTCATAATTAATTAATCATTAACGTTTGGTTCATGCATGTGACTGACCAATACTGGTTCATGCATGGAAGACCAATACATGACAAGGCTTCTTCTCTCCGAGCTGAGACCTTGAAACTGAGATATCCCTTTCATTCTCAAAACAAGGCTCTGGGCATACTGCCAAATTGCAGATACTGATAGTGAGGTGTTCAATCGGTCACTTGCATGAACACAGAAATTGGTTATTATAAAAGCATAAACAGAACACAGAAATTCTTTATTACAAAAGCACAAACGTAAAAATGTCCATTACATTCCATCCTCTTATCAGTTGTAGTTTCTGGCGCCGACTGAGATGGCCGCCTCTTTTCGCGTTCCTAGGAAACTATGCAGTATTTTTTTAATGTATTAGTTTTTACATTGTTACCCCAGGAAATCGTAAGTTTTATTACATACAGCTGGGAGGAACTATTGGATATAAGAGCAACGTAAACTTACCAACATTACGACCAGGAATACGACTTTCCCGAAGTGGATCCTCTGTTTGGTCCACCACCCAGGACAATGGATCGGATCACAGCCGGCGACCCAAAACAATGGCGCCGCAGAAGGGACAAACGGAGCGGTCTTCTGGCCAGGCTCCGTAGACACCACATTGCGCACCGCTCCTGAGTATACTACTCGCCAATCTCCAGTCTCTTGACAACAAGGTAGACAAAATCCGAGCAAGGGTTGCCTTCCAGAGGGACATCAGTGATCGTAATGTTCTTTGTTTCCCGGAAACATGGCTCACTCGGGATACATTATCAGAGTCGGTACAGCCACCTGGTTTCTTCACGCATTTCGCAGACAGAAACAAACATCTCTTTGGTAAGAAGAAGGGCGGGGGTGTATGTCTTATGATTAACGAGACCTTGGTGTGATCATAACATAATACAGGAACTCAAGTCCTTTTGTTCACCTGACCTAGAATTCCTTACAATCAAATGCCAACCGCATTATCTACCGAGAGAATTCTCTTCGATTACAATCACAGTCGTGTATATCCCCCCCAAGCAGTCACATTGACGGCCCTGAAAGAACTTCATTGGACTCTATCTAAACTGGAAACCACATATCCTGAGGCTGCATTTATTGTAGCTGGGGATTTTAACTTAGGGCTGCAATCCCATTAACAACAGAAATCTCATAATTAAAATTCCTCAAACATACATGTATCTTATACCGTTTTAAAGGTAAATTTGTTGTTAATCCCACACAGTGTCCAATTTTAAATAGGCTTTACAGCGAAAGCACCACAAACGATTATGTTAGGTCACCACCAACTCACAGAATACTTTTTCTGTGGTGCCATTTTTCCAGCCAAAGAGAGGAGTCACAAAAAGCACAAATAGAGATAAAATGAATCACTAACCTTTGATGATCTTCATCAGATGACACTCATAGGACTTCATGTTACACAATACATGTATGTTTTGTTTGATAAAGTTCATATTTATATAAAAAAATCTCAGTATACATTGGCGTGTTACGTTCACTAGTTCCAAAAACATCCTGTGATATTGCAGAGGGCCACATCATTTTACAGAAATACTCATTATAAATGTCGATAAATACAATTGTTAGACATGGAAATATAGATATACCTCTCCTTAATGCAACCACTGTGTCAGATTTAAAAAAAACTTTACGGAAAAAGCATACCATGCAATAATCTGAGACGGCGCCCAGAAAATAAATTATCCGCCATGTTGGAGTCAACAGAAATCAGAAATCACAGTATAAATATTCCCTTACCTTTGACGATCTTCATCAGAATGCACTCCCAGGAATCCTAGTTCCACAATAAATGCTTGATTTGTTCGATAATGTCCATTATCCTTTCATCCAAGCTACTCAATACTGCCACTGCAGCCATAAGAAGTTAATAAGGCTAATCTGAAAACAAGGACCCCTAAATTTTTATCAGCATTAAGAATGTGCGACCCGGGCTGGCAAAACCCTGGATCAGGGTTACTCTAACTTTCGTGACGCATTAAAAGCCCTACCCCTCCCTCCTCTTGGAAAATCTGACCACGACTCCGTCTTGTTGCTCCCAGCCTATAGACAGAAACTAAAACAGGAAACGACCATGCTCAGGTCTGTTCAACGCTGGTCCGACCAATCGGATTCCACACTTCAAAATTGCTTCGATCACGTGGACAGGGATATGTTCCGCATAGCGTTGGACAATAACATTGATGAATATGCTGATTCGGTGAGTGACTTTATTAGCAAGTGCATCGGTGATGTTGTACCCACAGCGACTATTAAAACCTTCCCCAACCAGAAACCGTGGATTGATGGCAGCATTCGCACAAAACTGAAAGCGCGTACCACTGCTTTTAATCAGGGCAAGGCGACCGGAAACATGACCGAATACAAACAGTGTAGCTATTCCCTCCACAAGGCAATCAAACAAGCTAAGCGTCAGTAGAGTCGAAAATTAAACGGCTCAGACACGAGAGGTATGTGGCAGGGTCTACAGTCAATCATGGACTACAAAAAGAAAACCAGCCCCATCGCGGACCACGATGTCTTACTCCCAGACAAACTAAACAACTTCTTTGCTCGCTTTGAGGACAATACAGTGCCACCGACACGGTCTGCTACCAAAACCTGCAGGCTCTCCTTCACTGCAGCCAGCGTGACCAAAACATTTAACCTCTCTGGGATCGTTCGGGACGTGAGCGTCCCACCTCTCAACAGCCAGTGAAACTGCAGGGCACCAAATTCAAAACAACAGAAATCCCATAATTAACATTCCTCAAACATGGAAGTATTTCACACCATTTAAACTTCTCGTTAATCCAACCACAGTGTTCGATTTCAAAAACGCTTTTCCGTGAAAGCACAACATGTTAGGTCAGCAACTAGTCACAGAAAACATTCAGGCATTTTCCAACCAAAGAGAGGAGTCACAAAAAGCAGAAATATAGATAAAATTAATCGCTAACCTTTGATGATCTTCATCAGATGACACTCATAGGACTTCATGTTACACAATATATGTATGTTTTGTTCGGTAAAGTTCATATGTATATCCATAAATCTGAGTTTACATTGGTGCGTTACGTTCAGTAGTTCCAAAACATCAGGTGATTTTGCAGAGAGCCACATATATTCACAGAAATACTCATAATAAGCATTGATAAAATATACAACTACTATGCACGGAATTATAGATACACTTTGTAGTGGTCTTCTTCCTCCTCTGACGAGGAGTAGTAGGAAGGATCGGAGGAACAATGCACAGCGTGGTAAGTGTCCATGATACTTTTAATAGAACACAGAAAAATACAAAATAACAACGTGAAATAACAAAAACCGAAACAGTTCCTTGTGGAACACACAGACACAGAAAATAGGAAACAGCCACCCACAACTCAAGGGTGAAAACAGGCTACCGAAGTATGGTTCTCAATCAGGGACAACGATTGACAGCTGCCTCTGACTGAGAACCATACCAGGCCAAACACAGAAATCCCAAATCATAGAAAAAAGAACATAGACTGCCGACCCCAACTTACGCCCTGACCATACTAAAACAAAGACAAAACAAAGGAACTAAGGTCAGGACGTGACAGTATCCCCCCCCCAAAGGTGTGGACTCCGGCGCAAAACCTGAACCTATAGGTGAGGGTCTGGGTGGGCGTCTGTCCGCGGTGGCGGCTCTGGCGCGGGACGTGGACCCCACTCCATCATAGTCTTTGTCCGCCTCTTAATTTCGTATGGTATTGGGTACACTTGCGTCCCACTTGACCAAAAGCCAGGGAAAATGCAGCGTGGCAAATTCAAATAAATTGAAAGAAAAATCTAACTTTCATTAAATCACACATGTAAGATATTAAATTAAAGCTACACTCGTTGTGAATCCAGCCAACATGTCAGATTTTAAAAAGGCTTTTCGGCGAAAGCATAAGAAGCTATTATCTGATGATAGCACAACAGTAAACAAAGAGGGTACCATATTTCAACCCTGCAGGCGCTACACAAAACGCAGAAATAAAATATACATCATGCCTTACCTTTGACGAGCATCTTTTGTTGGCACTCCAATATGTCCCATAAACATCACAATTGGTCCTTTTGTTCGATTAATACCATCCATATATATCCAAAATGTCCATTTATTTGGCGCGTTTGAACAAGAAAAAAACAGCTTCCAAATTGCGCAACGTCTCTACAAAATATTTCAAAAGTTGCTTGTAAACTTTGCCAAAACATTTCAAACTACTTTTATAATACAACTTTAGGTACTTTTAAACGTTAATAATTGATCAAATTGAAGACGGGTCTATCTGTGTTCAATACAGGAAGACAACAAACCAAGCTACTTTTCAAGTCTTGCGCAACTCTCAACAGTGTTACACAGTTCCTAGATCACCGTACTTCTTCATTGCACAAATGAATAACCTCAACCAAATTCCAAAGACTGGTGACATCCAGTGGAAGCTGTAGGAACTGAAAACAAGTTCCTAAGAAATATTGTTTCCCAATGAGAACTCAGTGAACAGACAAAGACCTAAAAAAAAAAAAATCTGAACGGTTAGTCCTCGGGGTTTTGCCTGCTACAAAAGTTATGTTATACTCACAGACATGATCCAAACAGTTTTAGAAACTTCAGAGTGTTTTCTATCCAAATCTACTAATAATATGCATATCTTATATTCTTGGCATGAGTAGCAGGAAGTTGAAATTGGGCACACTATTTATCCAAAAGTGAAAATGCTGCCCCCTATACCATAAGAAGTTAACCCGCCTCCGTGGCCTCTTTAGAGCGGCGACCCTCGCCGCCGACCTCGGACTGGGGACACTAGCAACGGGTCCCGAATGGACGGGAGATTCCGGCAACACCGGACAGGCGGGAGACTCCAGCAGCTCTGGAGTGAAGGGCGATTCCGGCAGCGCCGGAGTGACGGGCGATTCCGGCAGCTCCGGAGTGAAGGGCCATTTCGGCAGCACCGGAGTAACGGACGGCTCTGGCAGCTCCTGACTGACCGGCGGCTCTGGCAGCTCCTGACTGACCGGCGGCTCTGGCAGCTCCTGACTGGCGGGCGGCTCTGGCAGCTCCTGACTGACCGGCGGCTCTGGCAGCTCCTGACTGACCGGCGGCTCTGGCAGCTCCTGACTGACCGGCGGCTCTGGCAGCTCCTGACTGGCGGGCGGCTCTGGCAGCTCCTGACTGGCGGGCGGCTCTGGCAGCTCCTGACTGGCGGGCGGCTCTGGCAGCTCCTGCCTGGCGGGCGGCTCTGGAAGCTCCTGACTGGCGGGCGGCTCTGGCAGCTTAGGACAGACGGGAGACTCTGGCAGCTCAGGACAGACGGGAGTCTCTGGCAGCTCAGGACAGACGGGCGACTCTGGCAGCTCAGGACAGACGGGCGACTCTGGCAGCTCAGGACAGACAGCGACTCTGGCAGCTCAGGACAGATGGGCGACTCTGGCAGCTCAGGACAGACGGGCGACTCTGGCAGCTCAGGACAGACGGGCGACTCTGGCAGCTCAGGACAGACGGGCGACTCTGGCAGCTCAGGACAGGCGGGCGACTCTGGGAGCTCAGGACAGGCGGGAGACTCTGGCAGCTCAGGACAGGCGGGAGACTCTGGCAGCTCAGGACAGGCGGGAGACTCTGGCAGCTCAGGACAGGCGGGAGACTCTGGAAGCTCAGGACAGGCGGGAGACTCTGGAAGCTTAGGACAGACGGGAGACTCTGGCAGCTCAGGACAGATAAGAGACTCTGGCAGGTCAGGACAGACGGGAGACTCTGGAAGCTCAGGACAGGCGGGAGACTCTGGAAGCTCAGGACAGGCGGTAGACTCTGTAAGCTCAGGACAGGCGGGCGACTCTGGAAGCTCAGGACAGGCGGGCGACTCTGGAAGCTCAGGACAGACGGGCGACTCTGGAAGCTCAGGACAGGCGGGAGACTCTGGCAGCTCAGGACAGACGGGCGACTCTGGCAGCTCAGGACAGGCGGGCGACTCTGGCAGCTCAGGACAGGCGGGAGACTCTGGCAGCTCAGGACAGACGGGCGACTCTGGCAGCTCAGGACAGACGGGCGACTCTGGCAGCTCAGGACAGACGGGCGACTCTGGCAGCTCAGGACAGGCGGGCGACTCTGGCAGCTCAGGACAGGCGGGAGACTCTGGCAGCTCAGGACAGGCGGGAGACTCTGGCAGCTCAGGACAGGCGGGAGACTCTGGCAGCTCAGGACAGGCGGGAGACTCTGGAAGCTCAGGACAGGCGGGAGACTCTGGAAGCTTAGGACAGACGGGAGACTCTGGCAGCTCAGGACAGATAAGAGACTCTGGCAGGTCAGGACAGACGGGAGAGTCTGGAAGCTCAGGACAGGCGGGAGACTCTGGAAGCTCAGGACAGGCGGTAGACTCTGTAAGCTCAGGACAGGCGGGCGACTCTGGAAGCTCAGGACAGGCGGGCGACTCTGGAAGCTCAGGACAGACGGGCGACTCTGGAAGCTCAGGACAGACGGGAGACTCTGGAAGCTCAGGACAGACGGGAGACTCTGGAAGCTCAGGACAGACGGGAGACTCTGGAAGCTCAGGACAGACGGGAGACTCTGGCAGCGCTGGACAGGCGGGAGTACCTGTAGGGAGGAGACGGAGAGACAGCCTGGTGCGGGGGGCTGCCACCAGAGGCCTGGTGTGTGGAGGAGGCACCGGATAGACCAGACCGTGGGGGCGCACTGGAGGTCTCGAGCACCCAGGTACCCAGGTCCAGGAGTCTTGAACCCGCTGCTCCTGGGTACCACGCTGCTTGGTCCGGTTGTGGTGGTTGATTCTGTCGCAGTCTTCTTCCTTGTCTGACGAGGAGTAGTAGGAAGGATTGGAGGACCAATGCGCAGCGTGGTAAGTGTTCATGATACTTTTAATAGAACACAGAAAAATACAAAATAACAACGTGAAATAACAAAAACCGGAACAGTTCTGTGTGGAACACACAGACACAGAAAATAGGAAACAATCACCCACAACTCAAGGGTGAAACAGGCTACTTAAGTATGGGTTCTCAATCAGGGACAACGATTGACAGCTGCCTCTGATTGAGAACCATACCAGGCCAAACACAGAAATCCCAAATCATAGAAAAAAGAACATATACTGCCCACCCCAACTCATGCCCTGACCATACTAGAACAAAGACAAAACAAAGGAACTAAGGTCAGAACGTGAAACACTTCTCCTTAATGCAACCGCTGTGTCAGATTTTTAAAAAACTTTACCAAAAAAGCACACCATGCTATAATCTGAGTACAGAGCTCAGAGCCCATACATATATCCTCCATGTTGTGGAGTCAACATTAGTCAGAATAGCATTATAAATATTCACTTACCTTTGATGATCTTCATCAGAATGCACTCCCAGGAATCCCAGTTCCACAATAAATGTTTGTTTTGTTCGATGATGTTCATCATTTATGTCAAAATAGCTCCTTTTGTTTGCGCGTTAAGTCCAGTAATCCACATTCATGAGGTGCGTTCACTAGTTTCAGACGAAAAGTCAAAAAAGTTCCGTTACAGTCCATAGAAACATGTCAAACGATATATGGAATCAATCTTTAGGATGTTTTTAACATAAATCTTCAATAATGTTCCAACCGGAGAATTCCTTTGTCTTCAGAAATGAAGCTGTACACAGCTACCTTTCACGTGAGCACTCGAGACTGAGCTTGTGGCTGCTGGCAGACCTCTGACTCAATCCCCTCTCATTCCTCCCTCCTTTATAGTAGAAGCATCAAACAACTTTCAAACGACTGTTGACATCGAGTGGAAGCCTTAGGAAGTACAAAATGACCAATATCCCACTGTGTATTCGATAGGGGCTGAGAACCTCTTAAAGATAGGGCTGATTGCTGCCCCCTTTGGGGTGATTGGGTGCCCATAGTAAACAGAAAAAAAATCTGTCAAAAATTGCTAATATATGCATATAAAAATTATTATTGAATAGAAAACACTCTAAAGCTTCTAAAACCGTTTAAATTATGTCTCTATGTAAAGCAGAACTCTCAGGGCACTCATTCTCCCAAACTCTCTCTTGTCATCATAAAAGTTGGCCCAACTTTGACGTCATCGCCCCCACCCTTCCCAAGCACTACAGTCCTGGGAACAGTTTCTATCTCTTCAGCGCGATGTCTGCTTTCAATGGGGCTTCTCAATTTGAGAATTGCGCGCTCACGAGGGTTTTGGCGGGCCGAAACCTTTCGTCACGCGAGAAAACAGGCTACTCTCATGCGCGCTCTGTCTTTGTTCCAAGATTGATTAAACGACTCGTGTGTTTCTCTTCGTCCTGAGAATTGCTGTGAAGCTAGATAACATGCTAATGCTGTGTTCTGAACATAGTTTGACAAGTTTAGTCGACATATAATATGTCATTTCGACGTTTTGGTGCGCACCCACTTGACTTTTTGGCTGCATTTCAACCGAAATGTGTCGTGTTTGATCACCGAAAGACACAGACTTCCAAACTAAAGCTGTTTTTGGTAAGTATAAACCCTTCCAGGTCTAGTGATGGAAGAACAGCAAAGGTAAGGGAATATTTATGTGTTTATTATGGGTTTCTGTGGACTCCGAAGTAGAGGAGCCAAAATGCTAATTCCTGAGCGCCGACTCATATTATAGCCTAGTGAACGAAATCTGTAACGTTAAAAATAAAAGTAACACAGCGATTGCATTTAGAAGAAGTGTATCTTTCTATACATATGTAGAACATGCATATTTAGTCTAAGTTTATGTTGTGTATTCTATGTTAGCTGACGGCATATGCTGGAGCTATCGTCATTTCTCCGGACATTTGAGTAGCATTTTTTTGAACATGCCGTCATTGTAAACAGATTTATGGATATATATAGCATATTATTGAAAAAAAAATGTACTGTGTAACATGTTATATTACTGTCATCTGATGAAGATTTCAAAAGGTTAGTGAAATTATTTTTCTTTTAATCCTGCGTTTGGTGATTGCATATTTTGTGGAATTTGGCTATGGAAATTAGCTTGGTCTTCGGTGTGTCTTCGGTGGTGGTTTGACATAAATATGTGCTATGTTTAAAACATTTTAGAAATCTGACTTGCTGACTAGATAAACAAGTTGTTTATCTTTCATTTGAGCTATTGGACTTGTTAATGTGTGGAGGTTAAATATTTTTAAGAATATTTTTTGCGTTCCATGCGCCACATTCCAGCTGACGGTGGGAGGGCTGGTTCCCAATTGGGACTCAACATCCTCAACAGGAGGATGTTGAGCCTGCAAAACTACAAACCTCAGATTTCCCAGGTTTTTGCCTGCCATATGAGTTCTGTTATACTCACAGACATCATTCAAACAGTTTTAGATTTCTATCCAAAAATACTAACTATGCATATGCATATTCTAGCTTTTATGGCTGAGTAGCAGGAAGCTTAATTTGGACATGCTTTTCATCCAAAATTCCCAATACTGCCCCCCAAAGAAGTTAAAGGTGTTAACCCTCGGCATCCCTAGCCATGTCCTCAGAGCATGCACAGACCAGCTGGCTGGTGTGTTTACGGACATATTCAATCAATCCTTATACCAGTCTGCTGTTCCCACATGCTTCAAGATTGTTTCTGTACTCAAGAAAGCTAAGGTAACTGAACTAAATGACTATCGCCCCGTAGCACTCACTTCCGTCATCATGAAGTGCTTTGAGAGACTAGTCAAGGACCATATCCCCTCCACCCTACCTGACACCCTAGACCCACTCCAATTTGCTTACCGCCCCAATAGGTCCACAGACGACGCAATCGCAATCACATTGCCCACTGCCTTAACCCATCTGGACAAGAGGAGTACCTATGTAAGAATGCTGTTCATTGACTACAGCTCAGCATTTAACACTATAGTACCCCCCAACCTGTGCAACTGGGTCCTTGACTTCCTGATGGGCCGCCCCCAGGTGGTGAGGGTAGGAAACAACATCTCCACCCCGCTGATTCTAAACACTGGGGCCCCAAAAGGGAGCGTTCTCAGCCATCTCCTGTATTCCCTGTTCACCCACGACTGCGTGGCCATGCACGCCTCCAACTCAATCATCAAGTTTGCAGACGACACTACAGTGGTATGCATGATTAACAACAACGACGAGTCGGCCTACAGGGAGGAGGTGAGGGCCCTCAGAGTGTGGTGTCAGGAAATTAACCTCACACTCAATGTCAACATAACAAAGGAGATGATTGTGGACTTGAGGGAGCAGCCCTCTATCCACATCGACTGGACAGTAGTGGAGAAGATGGAAAGTTTTAAGTTCCTCTGCGTACACATCACGGACAAACTGAAATTGTCCACCCTCACAGACAGCGTGGTGAAGAAGGCGCAGCAGCGCCTCTTCAACCTAGGGAGGCTGAAGAAATTCGGCTTGTCACCAAAAACACTCACAAACTTTTACAGGCCTCCATCATTCTTAAATGGAAGAATTTTTGAACCACCAAGACTTATCCTAGAGCTGGCCACCTGGCCAAATTGACCAATCAGGGGAGAAGGCCCTTGATCAGGGAGGTGACCAAGAACCCGATGGTCACTTTGACAGAGCTCTAGAGTTCATCTGTGAAGATGTGAGAACCTTCCAGAAGGACAACAATCTCTGCAGCACTCCACCATTCAGGCCTTTATGGTAGAGTGGCCAAATGGAAGCCACTCCTCAGTAAAAGGCACTTGACAGCCTGCTTGGAGTTTGCCAAAAAGCACCTAAAGACTCTCAAACCATGAGAAAGAAGATTCTCTGGTCTGATGAAACGAAGATTGAACTCTTTGGCCGTCTGGAGGAAACCTGGCACCATCCCTATGGTGAAGCATGGTGGTGTCAGGATGTTTTTCAGCAGCAGGGACTGGGAGACTAGGATCAAGGCAAAGATGAACGGAGCAAAGTATAAAAAGATCCTTGATGAACACCTGTTCCAGAGTGCTTAGGACCTCAGACTGGGGGGAACTTTCACCTTCCAACAGGACAACGACACTAAGCAGACAGCCAAGACAACCCAGGAGTGGCTTCGGGACCAGTCTCTGAATGTCATTGAGTGGCCCAGCCGGAGCCTGGACTTGAACCCGATCGAACATCTCTGGAGAAACCTGAAAATATATGAAATAGAAGTAAAGAAAGAATTAAAGAATTAAGAAAATAGCTGTGCAGCAATTCTCCCCATCCAACCTGACAGAGCTTGAGAGGATCTGCAGAGAAGAATGGGAGAAACTCCCCAAATACAGGCATGTGAAGCTTGTAGCGTCATACCTAAGAAGACTCGAGGCTGTAATCGCTGCCAAAGGTGTTTCAACAAAGTACTGTAAATGTAAAATTTCAGTTGTGTTATTTTTATAAATGAGCAAAAATGTGTAAAAAACAGTTTTTGTTTTGTCATTAGGGGGTAATGCGTCCAGATTGATGAGGGAAAAAACAAATGTAATAGATTTTAGAATAAGGCTGTAACCTAACAAAATGTGGAAAAAGCTAAAGGGTTTGAATACTTTCCGAATACACTGTATACTGGCACTAGGCCAGCGCGTCAATGTTGAACCCTGGCGGGTTAGGTTTATAGACTGTAGGTGAGTTACTGAACCTGAGAGATGAGACAAATTTAGAGCCTGTTGCTTGGCAACGGTTTCCCCACAGACTACTGTGACCGAACCTACGGTACATACCCCAGCATTAGAGATACCACCCCTAACCTAATAAAAGGTGGTGGTGTTGTTTTTTCTGGCTGGTGTTTCAGATAGGGGGAACTGGACACAGAGGAATCTAGTGAATAATTTCACACTCTCTCTCTGTCAATGGTATGAGATGTTAGAATAAAGCCTATATGTTTATGTAGCAGGGGCCGTTTATTAAATTAAGTGAGTGGCGTCGATGTATACACATTTTTCATTAGCCATTTAAATTTTCTTTAACTTTGACTAAGTCATTCCAGTTTCACATGAAATTGGTGGCAGTGTCGGGATTTGATTATAATATAATACATTTTTTGATTGATTGGAACTGTATCTTATGTGTTTTTCTTTTAATTCTCTTCTCTCTTTCAGGTCTCTCCGCCCCTCAGATGGAGAACCATACATACAATGAGCATGTTCTCCTCCTAGAGGGATTAAACGTCACCCACCAGTCCTCCTACCCTGCCTTCATCATCCTCCTTGTTATCTACATCTTCACAATGGTGGCCAACATCAGCCTCGCAGTGGTGATCTGCATGGAGAGGAGCCTGCACCAGCCCATGTACATCCTCCTTTGCAACATGTCTTTCAACGATGCTCTCAGTATCACCACCTTCATACCTCGAGTGCTGAGTGATATTTTCAAAGCAAGTGCAGCAAGATATATTACCTATGTTGAGTGTGCCATACAAGCGTTCTGCGGTCACATGTTTGCTACGACCGGACATACAATACTAATGATCATGGCTTTTGACAGGTATATGGCCATCTGCAACCCTTTGCGATATGCCACCATCATGAACAACAAAATGCTGGTAAAACTGTGTGTGTTTGCCTGGGGTGTGGCATTTCTCTTTGTGGCGGTCCTTATAGGTCTCTCTGTCCGCTTGTCACGCTGCCGGTCAAACATTTTCAACCCTTTCTGCGACAACGCTTCGTTATTCAAGCTCTCCTGTGAGAGTGTGTTTATAAATGACATATACGGACTCTTTTTCACTGCGCTCATTTTTATCGCCTCCATTGTGAGTGTGTCTCTGACATACATTAGGATCACCATGGTGTGTGTGCGGAGTAAGAGCAAGTCGCTGAACAGCAAAGCCCTGAACACTTGCTTCACACACCTGGCTGTATACCTCATTATGCTGATGACAGGTTTCATCATTGTCTTTCTTCATCGGTACCCACAGTGGTCAAATCACAGGAAAGTGGCGTCCATTATATTTCCTCTGGTTGCTCCTTGTCTTAACCCAATTATCTATGGGCTTCAGTCCAAAGAGATTTACAAAGTGGTAAAGAATATGTTCCAGTCCAAGATTATGTCTCTTCGATTGTAATATACTTTTTAATGTGTAAAAGTGAATAAAAAGTGTTTGTCCCTATTGAAATGCCCCACTAGTAATGCTGTCTTTGTAAACCAGGGTCAATGTTAATAAGGATCACCTTTTTTTCCATTTTTGCCTAAAATGACATACCCAAATCTAACTGCCTGTAGCTCAGGACCTGAAGCAAGGATATGCATATTCCTGATACCATTTGAAAGGAAACACTTCAAAGATTGTGGAAATGTGAAATTAATGTAGGAGAATATCTCACATTAGATCTGGTAAAAGAAAATACAAACAAAAAAAACATGAATTAGTTTAATAAATGTTTTGTTATATCATTTTTGAAATGCAAGAGAAAGGCCATAATAAAATAATTCAGTTTAGACACAATTTAGATTTTGGCCACTAGATGTCAGCAGGGCATGTGCAAAGTTTCAGACTGATCCAGTAAAGCGTTGCAATACATCAGAAAATGTATCAAGTCTGCGCAAATGTGCCGAATTGGTCAATTGATACATTTCCAAGTACATAACTATAGAGAACATACAAAAATTATATGGTAATAAAACATTTTCAGTTTACACACTCCCAGGAAGGTTCTACATGATGGAAAATTAGCTTCCTACAGAAAAGACACTAATCTTCACACGGTGTGGGGCCAGAAACAGCAGGGGTGTTAAATCTGCTCCTGCCACGCCCTCTACTTCTCATCCTGGACCCCCCTAACCTGCCACCCCTCCCCCAGTGCGCTCTCTCTCTCTCTTTCTCTCTCTCTCTCTCTCTGTCTCTCTCTGTCTCTGTCTCTCTCTATGTGATTGTGTGAGTGGAGACAGGTGTGCTGGAAGCAGAACATGATCCCAACCAGCTGCAACCTGTTCCATAATCAAGAACCCTACAAACTCAGCCCTGCCACTTCCACTCTGCCAGATCGTAGCCTCTACTCAGTCATTCTGCATTTCTAGCTGTTTGTTCCTGCATGGATTTTGTTATCCTGTTGTGCCTGTTTTCCCTAGACTCACGTACAGTCCCGTCTACTCTGACTCTGGTACCTGTCTCCAGTCCCTCATCTCCTCAGTCCTGCTTTTCTGCCCTGGATCCCCGCTACTGGGATTAGGGTCTCTCTACTGCTTCATTGGATTCCGCTCCAGACCTGCTTACCCAGTTCCTAATCTCCTTGCCCTCAGCCTCAGTCCGGATTCCCTACTACCTGCCCTAGATTCTCCTGGACTGCACCCTATCTCCTCTCCCGCTTTTCAATAAATACGTTGGTTACCTATCCTTGTCTCCTTGTCTGAGTCTGCATTTGGGTTCACCTGCTCCACACGCGTAACAAGGGGTTCAAACTTTAAAACCCAGTTCCTACATTTGAATATAAACATTTATTTGATCAAACAAAACTATGCTACATTTTATCTCTGGAACACTCAGAATGACCAATCAGAGCAAGATTATTGAATGTGAGTACATTATTTACCTTCAGAGGTGAATGTATCAAACCAGTTGCCATGATAAACATTTGTTGTTGTTGTGCACTCTCCTCAAACAATAGCATGGAATGTTTTCACTGTAATTATCACACCAGCCTTCGCTTTGGCTTCCCCTCCTGTCCAGCTCAGGTGTTCGGGGTCTAGCTGCTGCCGAACCTACTGCTGGCAAACGCCCTTTACTCATCAACCCCGGACTCTCGTCATCATTACACACACCTGGTTACATCCCCCACTCTATCACTGTATATGTGTACATACTCCCTCTGCCATTTTACTTTGTTGGTCATTCTAAATGTTACTTGAATTCCTCTCTCCTACTATTTCCTGTGCACTGTGTATTTTACACTTTGTGTTCGCCCTGTGCCTTTTTGTTCATGAAGATATATTTTGAGCACAACAGCGTTTGGGTTACGTCCCTCTTTGATCTCTGGTGCCTAAGAAATTCAGAAGTTCTAAACCTGCGACTACCTCCTGCCTACTCCTCTCTACACCAGTGACAGTAATAGCTACTGTAAATTGGACAGTGCAGTTAGATTAACAAGAATGTAAGCTTTCTGCCCATATAAGACATGTCTATGTCCTGGGAAATGTTCTTGTTACTTACAACGTCAAGCTAATCACATTAGCGCACGTTAGCTCACCCATCCCGGTGGAGGAACACCGATCCCATAGAGGTTTTAACAAGGGTTAGCAAATTAAATCTGTCAAAGTAGCAGTGGGATTTGCTGAGGCCAAATGTTCTCCTCCTTGCCATTAACACTAATCTATCAATTCAGCCTGCCCACAACCTCACTCCTGTATATTGATATACACACTTTGACAAATCCAATCAGTAGTCGGAGTAGAATCATCATTGGAAGACAGCTGAAAAGCATAGGCGCATCATCGGCATATAAGTGATATTCTAGACAGATTTCCAATCCACTGTATGAGCTACTTAGTTCATAGAACTGCGGTTAGTACAATGCCTTCTGAAAGTATTCACACCACTTTTTCCAAATTTTGTTGTGTTACAGCCTGAATTAAAAATGTATTAAATTAAGATTTTTGGGTCAATGGTCTTACACACAATACCCCATAATGTCAAAGCAGAGTTATGTTTTTCAATATTTTTTACAAATGAAAAAGTGAAATGTCTTGAGACAATAAGTATTCAACCCCTTTGTTATTGCAAGCCTAAATAAGTTCAGGAGTAAACATTTGGACTCACTCTGTGTGCAATAATACTGTTTAACATGATTTTTAATGACAACCTCATCTTTGTACCCCACACATATAATCATCTGTAAGGTCCCTCAGTCGAGCAGTGAATTTCAAACACAGATTCAACCACAAAGACCAGGGAGGTTTTCCAATGCTCTGCAAAGACTGGCACCTATTGGCAGATTGGTTAAAAAAAATGTTATTAATTAGTTAGAGTTTTTACTTAAATCAGCTTGAAAATGGCTGTCTAGCAGTGATCAACAACCAACTTGACAGAGCTTGAGGAGTTTAAAAAAGAACAATCAAATATCAAATATCAAATATTATACAATCAAAGTGTGCAAAGCTCTAGGAGATTTACCCCAAAAGGCTCACAGCTGTAATCGCTACCAAAGGTGATTCTAACATGTATTGACTCAGGGGGTTGAATCCTCTGTGGAGATGGGAGATGGGAATCAAATGAAGATAACTTACAGTTTAATTTTCATTAATTAAAAAAAGACAATTCAATACTTTTTAATCCCAATTTGTAACACAACAACATTTGGAAAAAGTCAATAGGTATGAATACTGTATATGTCTATGTTTGGTTCAGATTTTGTCAAGTCTGGACAGGCCTTGATTTCAACATCCACAGACTTCAGGTCCGATCCGGCTTACATTTGACCCCAACATAGACATCTATACAGTGCCTTCAGAAAGTATTCATACCCCTTGAGTTATTTCACATTTTGTTGTGTTACAGCCTGCATCTACACAATACCCCATAATGACAAAGTGAAAACATGTTTTTAGAAATTTCTGGAAGTTATTTGAAAATGAAATACAGAAATATCTCATTTAGATAAGCATTCAAACCCAATACTTTGCAGAAGCACCAGAGGCAGTGATTACCTCGATTACCACGACACCGGTGCCCCCGCACATTGACTCTGTATCATTACCCACTGTATATAGCCCTGCTATTGTTATTTACTGCTGCTCTTTAATTATTTGTTATTCTTATCTCTTACTTTTTGGGGGGTATTTTCTTAAAACTGCAATGGTGGTTAAGGGCTTGTAAGTCACCATTTCACTATAAGGTCTACACCAGTTTTATTCGGCACACATGACAAATATAATTTGATTTGATTACAGCTGTGAGTCTATCCGGGTAAGTCTCTAAGAGCTTTCCACACCTGGATTGTGCAATATTTGCACATTATTCTTTTCAAAAGTCTTCAAGCTCTGTCAAATTGATAGTTGATTATTGCTAGACAAACTTTTCAAATCTTGCCATAGATTTTCAAGTAGATTTAAGTCAAAATGGTAACTCTGCCACTCAGGAACATTCACTGTCTTCTTGGTAAGAAACTCCAGTGTAGATTTGGCCTTGTGTTTTAGGTTATGATCCTGCTGAAAGGTGCATTCATCTCTCAGTGTCTGGTGGAAAGAAGACTGAACCAGGTTTTCCTCTAGGAATTTGCCTGTGCTTAGCTCCATTCCATTTCTTTTCATCCTGAAAAACTCCTCCATCCTTAACGATGACAAATATAACCATAACATGATGCAGCCGCCACTATGCTTGGAAATATGGAGAGTGGTACTCAGAAATGTGTTGATTGGATTTGCCCTAAACATAACACTTGGAATTTAGGACAAAAAGTTAATTGCTTTGTCACATTTTTTGCAGTATTACTTTAGTGCCTTGTTGAAAACAGGATGCATATTTTGGAATATTTGTATTCTGTACAGGCTTCATTCTTTTCACTCTGTCAATTAGGTTAGTATTGTGGAGCAACTACAATATTGTTGATCATCCTCAGTTTTGTCCTATCACAGATATTGTACTGTATATCTGTTTTTGAGTCATCATTGGCCTCATGCTGAAATCCCTGAGTGGTTTCCTTCCTCTCCGGCAAAGAGTTCAATCTTCATTTCACATGGTCTGAGAGTCCATTAGGTGCCTTTTGACAAACTCCAAGCGGGCTGTCATGTGCCTTTAACTGAGGAGTGTCTTCCGTTTGGCCATGTTTCATTGATCCATTTCTTTGTCTTGTTCCCTGCACACCTGGTTTACATTCCCCAATCACACTGCATGTATTTATTTCTCTGTTCCCCCTCATGTCTTTGTGTGATATTGTTTGTGTTACGTGTTATTTTGTGACGTGCCTGACTGGTGTTCTTATATTCCGTGTTGTTCATGAGGTATGTTTATTTGTTAAACTTACATTTTGTGACTGTTTGTGCGTTTTTGCACTTTTGCCAATTGACTGGAGGTTTTGACGCAGTTGCGTCCGTCTGTTGGTTTCTCCTGCCTCAATAAAGTGTGTGCCTGTTCACAATCCTCTGCTCTCCTGCACCTGACTTCGCTACCAGTACACACACCCTTGACAGAGAGACTAGTTAGGAACGAAGGAAAGATGAACGGAGCAAAGTACAGAGAGATCCTTGATGAAAAACTGCTACAGAGCACTGAGGACCTAAGACTGGGGCGAAGGTTTACCTTCCAGCAAGACAACGACCCTAAACACACAGCCAAGTCTCTGAATGTCCTTGAAAATTGCATGTTTTAGTTTATGTTTTGCCATTTTTGGAGAATCAGGTACTGTCTACTAATGTGGCCAGCTTTTGGGGAGTAACAAGTAATTTATAAATGTTTATAAAGTCTATATATTGCACACTTTAGATTAGGATCTGCAAAATAGTTTGTCAATCCCATAATGTCCACACCCCCGCAGAAATTAAATTAACATAATAATATCAAATCATTTTTTTTGTCACATGCGCCGAATACAGCAGGTATTACAGTGAAATGCTTACTTACAAGCCCTGAACCAAAAATGCTTAAAGAAGTTAAGAAAAATACGTGTTAAAAAATAGAAAATAAAAATAACTAAAAATTAAACAGCAGCAGAAAAATAACAATAGCAAGGCTATATACAGGGGGTACCGGTACAGAGTCAATGTGTGGAAGCACCGGTTAGTTGAGGTAATTGAGGTAATATGTACATGTAGGTAGAGTATCTCCATAAAAATCTGTCAGTTTAAGCTAGAGACATCAGTTGTTTTGCATTGGCTGCACCTCAATCCACTGCATCCACCTACTGTATGTTGCACATCCGTATCTGTGGTGAAAGTTTACAGAGCTAGAGCGGTGTTTCTTAGACCATCAGACAACCCGAAAATCATTTATAGCGTCCGAATGGTTTGACCAAGCTATTATGACCCTCTGTGGAATGATGAAACTCTCACAAAAACGATGGTGTTCTCCGTTTTGCTCTACAACCCCCGCACGCATCTTGGACTCGTCTGAAGTCGATACAGCTAATCTTCCAACTTCTGTCTGTAGTGTCCGAACAGTTTAGGCTACACACTAATGACCCCTTTGTGGAAAGCTGAGACTCTCACGAACATGTCGGTTTTGCTCTAGGATGCCCACAGGTCTCACAAGACTTGTCCAAAGGTTCCCCGGTACCAGTTGATTTTTTAAAAATGGAAGTATACTGTATATGGAGACAGTTTAGTACCAGAAATGAGGGGTTACATACATGTAGAGAAAAAAAATAGTTTCCTGATATTTCATGTATCTCTCAGATATAGGACAGACAACCTCAAAACAAACTTCCTTTCGATTTTTGGGGAGGTGAATCTGTCATTCAATGCATTTGTATGGGCTAATAGCCCCCCAAAGTATTAGTAAGAGCATGTACCCACATTTACAAATGCACTCATTAACAATTAATAAATATCAATCAAATGTATTTATAAAGCCCTTCTTACATCAGCTGATGTCACAAAGTGTGATGCAGAAACCCAGCCTAAAACCCCAAATAGCAAGCAATGCAGCTGTAGAAGCATGGTGGCTAGGAAAAACTCCCTCGAAAGGCAAGAACCTAGGAAGAAACCTAGAGAGGAACCAGGCTCTGAGGGGTGGCCAGTCCTCTTCTGGTTGTGCCAGGTGGAGAGTACATGACCAAGATGTTCAAATGTTCATCGGTGACCAGCAGTGTCAAATAATAATAATCATAGTGGTTGTAGAGGGTGCAACAGAGGGTGCAAAAGGTCAGCACCTCAGGAGTAAATGTCAGTTGGCTTTTCATAGCCAAGCATTCAAAGTTCGAGACAGCAGGTGAAGTAGAGAGAGAGAGAGTCAAAAACAGCAGGTCTGGTACAAGGTAGCACGTTCGGTGAACAGGTCAGGGTTCCATAGCCACAGCCAGAACAGTTGAAACTGGAGCAGCAGCACGACCAGGTGGACTGGGGACAGCAAGGAGTCCTCATTCCAGGTAGTCCTGAGGTATGGTCCCAGGGCTCAGGTCCTCTGGGAGGGAGAGGGAAGAGAATTAGAGGGAGAATACTTAAATGGGGAAACACTGTGGCCCCGTCCGACGATACCCATTGGACAGGGCCACCAGGCAGGACATGACACCACCCACTTTGCCAAAGCACATCCCCCACACCACCAGAGGGATATCCACAAAACCACCAACTTACTACTCTGAGACAAGGCTGAGTATAGCCCAGGAAGATCTCCCCCATGGCACGAACTCGAGGGGGTTCCAACCTGGACAGGAAAATCACGTCAGTGACTCAACCCACTCAAGTGACGCACCCCTCCTAGGGATGGCATGGAAGAGCACTCTAGTAAGCCAGTGACTCAGCCCCTGTAATAGGTTCAGAGGAAGAGAATCCCAGTGGAGAGAGGGGAACTGGCCAGGCAGAGACAGCAAGGGCGGTTCGTCGCTCCAATGCCTTTCCATTCACCTTCGCACCCCTGGGCGACACTACACTCAAACAACCTATTGAAGAGATGAGTCTTCAATGAAGACTTAAAGGTCGAGACAGAGTCTACGTTTCTCACATGGATAGGTAGACCGTTCCATAAAAAATGGAGCTCTATCGGAGAAAGCCCTGCCTCCAGCTGTTTGCTTCGAAATTCTAGGGACAATAAGGAGGCCTGCGTCCATATATCCCATTCATGACATACATTGAGTATATAAAACATTAAGAACACCTGCTCTTACCATGACATAGACTGACCAGGTGAATCCTGGTGAACGCTATGATTCCTTATTGATGTCACTTAAATCCAATTAAATCAGTGTAGATGAAGGGGAGGAGAGGTCAAATAAGGATTTTTAAGCCCTTCAGACATGGATTGTGAATGTGTGCCATTCAGAGGGTGAATGGGCAAGACAAAACACTTAAGAGCCATTGAAGGGGGTATGGTAGTAGGTCCCAGGGGCACCAGTTTGTGTCAAGAATTGCAACGCTGCTGGGGTTTTCACACGCAACAGTTTCACATGTGTATCAAGAATGGTCCACCACCCAAAGGACATCCAGTCAACTTGACATAACTGTGGGAATAATTGGAGTCAACATAGGCCAGCATTCCTGTGGAATGCTTTCGACACCTTGTAGAGTCCATGCCAGACGAATTGACGCTATTTACAGATTTCTTATTGACATTTTCAAATGTAGGAATAATGATGGTGAGTAAACTCTTTACAAACTGTTTGTAAATGGTTTATCAAGGGAACTTAAGTAACATTGTTAGCTAATTGTCTCATTTTTAGAATGTGCTCCCCCAGTGTTATAATCTAACATTTCAGAAATGTCCATGGCAGTTAATTCAACAGTGAGAAGTTAGCTTAATCAAAGTAGTTGATGGGGTTAATAAAACAGCTGTACCTCTTGATTTTAAGGGGTTGCTATTACAGTGTGTAATTACATATCAAATTACAGTGTAACAAGTAATGTAATTGATTGTAATAATTCATAGTTACACTGTTAATTAAGAACATGTAACCATTTAAAAAAAACTGTATTTAACTAGGTAGGCCAGTTAAGAACAAGTTCTCATTTACAACTGCAACCTGGCCAAGATAAAGCAAAGCAGGTTGACAAAAAACAACTCAGAGTTACACATGGGATAAACAAACATACAGTCAATAACACAATAGAAAAATCTATGTACAGTGTGTGCAAATGTAGTAAGATTAGGGAGGTAAGGCAATAAATAGGCCATAGTGGTGAAATAATTACAATTTAGCATTAACACTTGAGTGATAGATGTGAAAATGATGGGGTGCAAAGGAGCAAAAACTAAATAATATGGGGATCAGGTAGTTGGGTGGGCTATTTACAAATGGGCTGTGTACAGGTGCAGTAATCGGTAAGCTGCTCTGACAGCTGATGGTTAAAGTTTGTTACCATGCTTGTTTCAAATGTTCAAGTTTATGATTGCTTCTGAACACACCATGTTTCAGCCTGCGCATACCACATGATAAATGTTAGCCAATTGTAAACTGACCACGTCATTGACACAACTCTGCAATAAAGGGCCCTGGAGTCTGATGCTCAGGCCCAGGTCAAGCTTTCTTTTGAAATTCATGGAAGCTTTTGAGCGCTACGGAAAAAACGGGGAGTTCGCATCAAATTTACAAAAAAAATTTAAACTCTTTTAACGGAGCATTTCCAGTAAACCCAAATTTGTTCTTTGAAGTTTCCACATCATTCGTTAGGTCACGGAAAATGTTCTCATAACATAAAACTGTCCTGTCGTGCTGATGATTATAGTATGTTTGTAAAAAAACATTCACCTGGTGTTGCAGAAACGTTTCTAGAACACATGTAATCTGTTCTTTAAAGGTTATCAGAATGTTTCATTAGGTTGAGGGAACAGTCTGGTGGGAACATTGTGAGGTGTATTAATTATAAAATATATTAATTAAAACTATTAATTATGAAAAATATGAATAACATTCCACCATTGACACCACTCATTTGACTGCAGGAAAGGGCTACAGGTTTCCAGAACATTTAATTAAGTTATGGGAGTTCTGTGGATGTTGCCAGAATATTCTTGTGATATTCATATTAGTTGCACAGAACATTCCCTCAATGTTGCACAATGTGCTATGATTTCCAAATAAGTCTGTATAGCCTAGTGTGGTAGCCTAGTGGTTAGAGCGTTGGACTAGTGACCGGAAGGTTGCAAGTTTAAATCCCCGAGCTGACAAGGTACAAATCTGTCGTTCTGCCCCTGAACAGGCAGTTAACCCACTGTTCCTAGGCAGTCATTGAAAATAAGAATTTGTTCTTAACTGACTTGCCTAGTTAAATAAAATAAAAAATTCATTCATGGGCATATTTGTTTTCGGTTTATCATAATATTCCATAGTTGTTCAAGCAATATACATTATACCTTGTCTTAGAGATCCTCAGAACATTGCAAAAACTTTACATTTTTAAAAGTTTTACATAATATTAAATCAAATAAATTCTAATTTGATTTGTTATTCACCTGTTTAGCAGATGTTAATGCAGGTGTAGCGAAATGCTTGTATTTCTAGCTTCAACAGTGCAGTAATATCTAAAAATATCACAACAAATACCTAATACACACAAATCTAAGTAAGGGAATGGTATTAAGAATATATAAATATATGGACGGGCAATGTCAATGCCATAGACTGAGATACAGTAGATAGTATAGAGTACAGCATATACAGTGCCTTGCGAAAGTATTCGCCCCCCTTGAACTTTGCGACATTTTGCCACATTTCAGGCTTCAAACATAAAGATATAAAACTGTATTTTTTTGTGAAGAATCAACAACAAATGGGACACAATCATGAAGTGGAACAACATTTATTGGATATTTCAAACTTTTTTAACAAATCAAAAACTGAAAAATTGGGCATGCAAAATTATTCAGCCCCTTTACTTTCAGTGCAGCAAACTCTCTCCAGAAGTTCAGTGAGGATCTCTGAATGATCCAATGTTGACCTAAATGACTAATGATGATAAATACAATCCACCTGTGTGTAATCAAGTCTCTGTATAAATGCACCTGCACTGTGATAGTCTCAGAGGTCCGTTAAAAGCGCAGAGAGCATCATGAAGAACAAGGAACACACCAGGCAGGTCCGAGATACTGTTGTGAAGAGGTTTAAAGCTGGATTTGGATACAAAAAGATTTCCCAAGCTTTAAACATCCCAAGGAGCACTGTGCAAGCGATAATATTGAAATGGAAGGAGTATCAGACCACTGCAAATCTACCAAGACCTGGCCATCCCTCTAAACTTTCAGCTCATACAAAGAGAAGACTGATCAGAGATGCAGCCAAGAGGCCCATGATCACTCTGGATGAACTGCAGAGATCTACAGCTGAGGTGGGAGACTCTGTCCATAGGACAACAATCAGTCGTATATTGCACAAATCTGGCCTTTATGGAAGAGTGGCAAGAAGAAAGCCATTTCTTAAAGATATCCATAAAAAGTGTTGTTTAAAGTTTGCCACAAGCCACCTGGGAGACACACCAAACATGTGGAAGAAGGTGCTCTGGTCAGATGAAACCAAAATTGAACTTTTTGGCAACAATGCAAAACATTATGTTTGGCGTAAAAGCAACACAGCCCATCACCCTGAACACACCATCCCCTCTGTCAAACATGGTGGTGGCAGCATCATGGTTTGGGCCTGCTTTTCTTCAGCAGGGACAGGGAAGATGGTTAAAATTGATGGGAAGATGGATGGAGCCAAATACAGGACCATTCTGGAAGAAAACCTGATGGAGTCTGCAAAAGACCTGAGACTGGGACAGAGATTTGTCTTCCAACAAGACAATGATCCAAAACATAAAGCAAAATCTACAATGGAATGGTTCAAAAATAAACATATCCAGGTGTTAGAATGGCCAAGTCAAAGTCCAGACCTGAATCCAATCAAGAATCTGTGGAAAGAACTGAAAACTGCTGTTCACAAATGCTCTCCATCCAACCTCACTGAGCTCGAGCTGTTTTGCAAGGAGGAATGGGGAAAAAATTTCAGTCTCTCGATGTGCAAAACTGATAGAGACATACCCCAAGCGACTTACAGCTGTAATCGCAGCAAAAGGTGGCGCTACAAAGTATTAACTTAAGGGGGCTGAATAATTTTGCACGCCCAATTTTTCAGTTTTTGATTTGTTAAAAAAAGTTTGAAATATCCAATAAATGTCGTTCCACTTCATGATTGTGTCCCATTTGTTGTTGATTCTTCACAAAAAAATAGTTTTATATCTTTATGTTTGAAGCCTGAAATGTGGCAAAAGGTCGCAAAGTTCAAGGGGGCCGAATACTTTCGCAAGGCACTGTACATACTGAAATGATAAATGAGTAATGCAAGATATGTAAATATTATTAAAGGGACATTATTTAAAGTGACTAGTGTTCCATTTATTAAAGTGGCCAATGATTTCAAGTGTGTGTATGTCGGCTGCAGCCTCTCTGTGCTAGTGATGGCTATTTAACAGTCTGATGGCCTTGAGATAGAAGCTGTTTTTCAGTCTCTGGGTCCCAGCATTGATGCACCTGTACTGACCTCGCGTTCGGAATGATGGCGAGGTGAACAGGCAGTGGCTTGGGTGGTTGTTGTCCTTGATGATCTTTCTGGTCTCCCTATGACATCGGGTGCTGTAGGTGTCCTGGAGAGCAGGAAGATTGCCTCCGGTGATGCATTGTGCAGACCTCACTACCCTCTGGAGAGCCCTGCGGTTGTGGGCGGTGCAGTTGCCGAACCAGGTGGTGATTCAGCCGACAGGATGCTCTCAATTGTGCATGTAAAAGTTTGTGAAGGTTTTATGTGACAAGCAAAATTTATTCAACCTCTGTGTGAGTGGACCATTTAAGTTTGTCTGTGATGTGTACGTCGAGGAACTTAAAACTTTCCACCTTCTCCACTGGTGTCCTGTCGATGTGGATCGGGGGTGTTTCCTGAAGTCCACGATCATCTTTTTTGTTTTGTTGACGTTGAGTGAGAGGTTATTTTCCTGACACCACACTCCCAGGCCTTATCACCTCCTCCCCGTAAGCTGTCTCATCGTTGTTGGTAATCAAGCCTACTACTGTTGTGTCATCTGCAAACTCAATGATTTAGTTGGAGGAATGCATGTCCACGCAGTCATGGGTGAACGGGGGCTGAGCAGGCACCCTTGCGGGGCCTCAGTGTTGAGGATCAGCGAAGTGGAGGTGTTGTTTCCTACCTTCACCACCTGGGGACGGCCAATCAGGAAGTCCAGGACCTAATTGCACAGGGCAGTGTTCAGACACAAGGCCTCAAGCTTAATGATGAGCTTGGAGAGTACTATGGTGTTGAATGCTGAGCTGTTGTCAAATTAACAGCATTCTTACAAACGTAGGTATTCCTCTTGTCCAGATCTGATAGGGCAGTGTGCAGTGTGACAGCGATTGCATTGTCTGTGGACCTATTAGGTCAGTAAGCAAATTGGAGTGGGTCTAGGGTGACAGGTAAGGTGAAGGTGATCTGATTCTTGACTAGTCTCTCAAAGCACTTCATGATGACAGAAGGCGATAGTCATTTAGTTCAGTTACCTTTGCATTCTTGGGAACATGGACAATGGTGGCCATCTTGAAGCATGTGGGGACAGCAGACTGGGATAGGGAGAGATTAAATATGACTGTAAACACACCAAACAGCTGGTCTGCGCATGCTCTGAGGATGCGGCTAGGGATGCCGTCTGGGCCGGCAGCCTTGAGAGGGTTAACACGTTTAAATGTCTTACTCACGTCGGCCACGGAGAAGGAGAGCCCACAGTCCTTTGTAGCTGGCCTCGTCGGTGGCACTGTGTTATCCTGAAAGCGGGCAAAGAACGTGTTTAGCTGTATGGGAGCAAGGCGTCGGTGTCAGCAACGTAGCTGGTTTTCCTTTTGTAGACCCTGCCACATACGTCTCATGTCTGAGCCATTGAATTGCGACTCCACTTTGTCTCTTTACTGATGTTTCGCCTGTTTGATTTCCTTGTGGAGGGAATGACCACTCTGTTTGTATTCTGCCATATTCCCAGTCCCCTTGACATGGTTAAATGCGGTGGTTCACGCTTTCAGTTTAGCGCGAATGCTGCCATCTATCCATCAATTTCTGGTTAAGATAGGTTTTAATAGTCACAGTAGGTAGAACATATCCTATGCACTGCTTGATAAACTCAGTGTATACGTCAATATTATTCTCCGAAGCTACCCAGAACATATCCCAGTCCGAGTGATCAAAACAACATTGAAGCATGGATTCCGATTGGTCAGACCAGCGGTGAATAGTCCTTACTTCCTGTTAAAGTTTCTGCCTGTAGGAAGGGAGGAGCAAAATGGAGTCGTGGTCAGATTTGCCGAAAAGAGGGCGGGGGAGGGCCTTGTATGGAGTAGCAATGGTCGAGTGTTTTTCCAGCGCGAGTGCTACAATCGATATGCTGATAGAATTTAGGAAGCCTTTTCCTCAAATTTGCTTTGTTAAAATCCCCTGCTACAATAAATGCAGCCTTAGGATATGGTTTCTTCAAGCAGAGATGTTTAATCCTGTCGGCGCGATGGACTGAGAATCCAGATGGCTGGTCCAACTCCGACAGTATATCCCGGGAGAGCCATGTTTCCGTGAAACAGAGTAATATACTCGGAAGTGGTGGGTGGTGTGCGCGCCTCCTCAGTGACTAGAAGACCACTCCGAGCTGAGCTGAACACACTGAGCAAAACGTGTGAATTTGAAAATCTGAAAGACTCACTAGTGAAAGACAGGATAGTCTGTGACATACTTGATAATGGACTCAAGGAGAGATTGCTGTGTGAGCAAGATTTTACTTTGGATAAAGCAATGAATATGTGTCGAGCAGCTGAAACCACCAGAGCACAAGCTAAAGAGCTGCGCAGGGATGAGACATCAGTGCATGCAATAAAAAGAGAAGAGCATCACACACACAATGCATTACAAAACAAAAACAAGCAAAAGAGAGAAATCAAAAAACACTACATGTGGAAAATGTGGATTTATCCACAAGCCCAAAAAATGCCTGGCATATGGCAAATCATGTAACAACTGTGGGAAAAATAATCATTTCTCAAAATGCTGCAAAGCTGAGGCTACAAAGAAAAAGGTTCACACAGTCGAGGATGTTGAAGAATTCTTTGTTGATTCTGTGGAAATATGCAATGCAGTAAATGCTGAATGGATTGTGCCATTGACTGTGAATGAAACTATAATACCATTCAAGCTTGATACTGGAGGTAAACCTGTTATCGCTGGATGACTACAAAACACTGAAAGCGAAGAGCAATATACACCCGGTGAAAATGAAGGTTACTGGTTATACTGGGGAGAACATACCAGTCAAAGGTAGCTGCATAGTAACTTTACAGCACAAAGGAAGACAGTTCAGAGTACAGCTGTTGATTGTGTAAGAGTGTACAGCCTATTCTAGGAATCAATGCATGTGAAAAGCTCAATTTGTTGAAAAGAGTGTATGTAGTGACGTCACAGACTGAAAATGACCAAGAATCGCTACTGGCTGAGTATGAGGATGTGTTTGAGGGTCTTGGATGTTTACCAGGAGAACACAAAATATGTACTGATGGCAAAATTACTCCAGTTGTGCATGCATTGCACTGAGGAAAAAGCTCAAAGAGGAACTGGGACGCATGGAAAAGATGGACATCATCACAATAATGGATGAACCTACAGACTGGGTAAGCTCACTGGTTATCGTGGTGAAAAAGAACAGCGGTCTCAGGAAATGTCTAGACCGGAGAGATCTCAACGAAGCAATCAAGAGAGAGCATTTCAAGTTGCCAACCAGAGAAGAGATAATGTTGCAGTTTGCTGGAGCGAAGTGGGTCAGTAAGCTTGATGCCTCATCAGGATTCTGCCAAATGAAGCTAGACAATACAAGCTCAGGGCTATGCACATTCAACACACCTGAGGGCAGGTACAGATTTCTTTGTCTACCATATGGGATTCTTTCAGCGCCAGAGGTCTACCATAAGACAATCCACATGATCTTCGAGCACATTCCAGGGGTGGAGACTATGATGGATGACATCATCGTATGGGGGTCCACAAAAGAAGAACATGATGTGAGAGTGAGACAAGTGCTGGACCTGACACGGAAAGTAAACCTAAACTAAACAAGGACAAATGCGAGTTTGGTGTGAAAACACTTACCTTCGTGGGAGACGTACTTTCAGAGGACGGAGTCAAACCAGACCCGAGGAAAACATCAGCCATCAACAACATGGAGCGCCCGAAGAACAAGGACGATGAGAGACGCTTCATGGGCATGATCATCTACCTTGCAAAGTTCATACCTCAACTGTCAGCACAGTCTGCTCCACTCAGATGTCTTCTGGAACAGAAAAAGGAATGGGAATGGTCAAATGAACAGGAAAACTGCTTCAAAAACCTAAAGAAGACAATCACAGAAGGGCCAGTGCTCAGGTTCTATGATCCAGAGAAAAGCACAAGGATTTCTGCAGACGCGTCACAGTTTGGCCTGGGAGCAGTTATTCTGCAACAGCATGACGACACATGGCAACCTGTCGCTTATGCGTCCAGAGCCTTGACAGGCGCAGAGACAAGGTATGCGCAAATAGAGAAAGAACTACTGGCGAGCACATACTCTTGCGAAAGTTTTCACCAATACGTCTAAGGCCGAAACTTCGAAGTAGAAACTGACCACAAACCTTTGGTGGCAATCATGTCTAAGCCATGATCAGACTGCAAAAGTATGATGTGAAGATGATCTATACCCCGGGAGAGTTCATGTTCGCCGCCGACACTCTTTCTCGAGCAGTCGACACGAAGGAGAGCTTCGACACACAGAAAAACACTGAAATTCAGACCTACGTCGACATGATCGTAGCATCACTTCCTGTGTTTTCTGAGAGAATGGAGCAGATCAAAAGAGAGACCACAGCTGACCAAACAATGACAGAGTTGAAAGAAACAACAGAAAAACAACTGTCCATACAGGATTACTGGATGTGCAGAGCCGAGCTCACCGTTGTGGATGACATAGTGTTCAAAGGCAACATGATTGTCATTCCCATGACACTATGCACGGAAATGGTACAGAAAATACACGAGGGCCACTTGGGTGAGGAAAAATGCAAACGACGAGCACGAGAAGTAATGTACTGGCCAAGAATGAACCAGGAAATCAGACAGACCACTGCTTCATGTGAACTGTGTTTGACCTACAGGCCAAAGCAGCAAGCACAGCCGCTAATGCCTCATCCAGTAACCAACAGACCCTACAACAAAGTTGGAGTTGACCTTTTTGACTGCAGTGGCAAAAGTCACATTGTTGTTAGCGACTACTACTCAAACTACCCTGAAGTATCAACACTGCCAACTACCTCCAGCAAAGCTGCAATCAGTCTTTGCAAGACATGGGGTTGTGTCTGAACTGTACTCGGACAATGGCCGCAGTTCTCAAGTTCCGAATTCCGATTCCGACGCAACACCTCCAGCCCCAACTACCCAAGGTCCAACGGCTTAGCAGAGAGTTCACTCAAAATTGTCAAAGGTCTGATGAAAAAGGCACACGATGGAAAGGAGGATTTCCTAAGAAATCTGATGATCTACCGCAGCGCACCGCTGCAGAATGGACTTTCACCTGCACAAATGTTGATGGGACGTCGCATCAGAACCAACCCACCCATCCATGAGGACTTGCTAACAGTCAGAGGTGCTCACAAAGTCAAACTCGTGAAGGAAAAACAGAAAGACAAACAGAAACAGCGACACGACAAAAGTTCAAGACACTTACCTGAACTGAAACCTGGAAATCATGTACGACTCCGAGACATCAATACAGGAACCTGGATGTAGCAAGGGTGTGGAGAGACAAGTTGCACCGCGATCCTATGAGATGCAAACGGAGCATGGATCACAACTGAGACGAAACAGAGTGGATCTAAGGCTTCAGCCATTCACTCAAGTGACTGAGGATCATCAGGAAGATACTGCTGAAGCGTCAAATGCCTTTAGAAATGGACAATTCAGTCAGAACACCCTGATTGACAATGAACGCTGTCCAACTATTTCAGGAAGCACTTTAGTGATCACAGGCCTCTCTCATCTTTTTAAGTGGGAGAACTTGCACAATTGGAGCTGACCAAATACTTTTTTGCCCCGCTGTATATGTTCATTAAAAGTAGTTAAACCTACACCCCGGTTTGTCATTATATAAGGAACAAACATAACAATCCTTGACTGGCCTTTTCTTAGCAAGATAACAACAAATTGATTGTCTTTCAACCTGCCCTAAATAATGTCATAGACTTTCTGTTGTTATAGATTCAGTCAACACCATCAAAAACCCACATTGGACTGACTGTAATGGGAGGTACTGTAAACAGACAACAGATGAGTTACAGTACCTGAGAGATGAGACAAACTGAGAGCTTGTTGCTTGGAAACGGTTTGCCTCAGAGTGCACAGGATGTGCCCCAATGTTAGAGATTCAACACCTAACCTAATAAAAGGTGGTGGTGTTATTTGACTGGCCTCAGTTGTGGGGTTGTGTGTCAGACCGGGTGAACAGGACACACAGACAGTCCAACTGTCTCTTTCTTTGTCAATGGTAAGATATGTTAAAATAATATTACAGTATGATCAAATAAGGATATTTGATTTATTGGTGCTGTATCTGGTGTGTTGTTGACTGTGTGGTTGACTGATTCATATTGTCGTATTTTCTCTAGGCTCTCCATAGCCTGGAATACACGCCTGTTCACTACTGTTCCTGCTCCAATTGAGAAGGACTTGGAATCAGCAAAAGAATTGCAGGTCCAATTAGCATTACTTCAGAAACAAGCACAAAACCCCAAATGCTGAACTAACTGTTTCAGTGAAGGTATGCATGGACGGAATCATTGAGGTGAAACAATAGTGTAACAGAACACATTTCAGTTGGTATTTCAGTCTCGGCTCTCCGCCCCACAGATGGAGAACCACACATTCAGCATGGACCTTCTCAAGCTAGAGGGGGTTAAAGTCATCTATCAGTCCACCTACCCTGCCTTCATACTCCTCCTTATCATCTACATCTTCACAATGTTGGCCAACATCGGCCTCACAGTGCTAATCTGCATGGAAAGGAGCCTGCACCACCCCATGTACATCCTCCTTTGCAACATGTCTTTCAACGATGCTCTCAGTATCACCACCATCATACCTCGAGTGCTGTTCGACATTTTAACACCTAGATCAGACAGATATATTACCTACAATGAGTGTTTCACCCAAGCATTTTTGGGTCACTGGTTTGGTTCAAACTTTCATACGATACTGATGATCATGGCTTTTGACAGGTATTTGGCCATCTGCAACCCTCTGCGATACGCCACCATCATGAACAACAAAATGCTGGTGAAGCTGTGTGTGTTTGCCTGGGTGGTGTCCCTTGTCTTTGTGGCTGTCCTCCTGGGCCTCACTGTCCGCTTGTCACGCTGCAGGTCGGAAATCATCAACCCTTGGTGTGACAATGCCTCATTATTCAAGCTCTCCTGTGAGAGTGTGCTTATAAATAACATTTATGGACTATTTTTCACCACTATCTTCTTCATCGCCTCCATGGGGAGTGTGGCTCTGACATACATTAGAATCACCATGGTGTGTGTGAGGAGTAAGAGCAAGTCGCTAAACAGCAAAGCTCTGCACACCTGTTTCACACACCTGGCTGTATACCTCATTATGCTGATGACAGGTTTCATCATTGTCTTTCTTCATCGCTACCCTGAGTGGTCAGACCACAGGAAACTTGCATCAATTATGTTTTATGTGGTTCCTCCTGCACTGAACCCCATTATCTATGGGCTGCAGTCCAAAGACATTCGCAAACTAGTTGTCAATATCTCCCATTGCAAGAAAGTTTCACCATGAGTTTAACACACATTATATTTTTCACATACGTACAAACATGTATACATTAAATTGTATGCCAAGAGGAGAGAAACATTTACATTATTACTCATAATTTGTCATTTTCATCCTCAATCCTCGACCTTGGTGGTTGTCAAGCACCAGTGTGGTTTACTGAGGCTAAGGGTGAATAGGAGGAACTGTTCCCTTTGCGTCCTTGACACCAAGTAGGTGAGCTCATACAGGTGTCTTGGGTTTCATATTGACAGCAGACTGTGTTGGTGCACTATGTGGAGGACATGTGCTCACGCATCCAACAGTGCCTGTACTTCCTCTATCGACTCAGGGTTTATGGAGTAAACAAGAACATAATGCTTCTCTTCTATAGAACAACCATTGGAGTCGAGCCTACGCTACAGCAGTTTTACTTGGTTTGGCTTCCTGAAAGTGCAGCTCAAAGCCCAAATCCTGAGACTGACCTAGACAGCAGGGAAGCTCATAGGCATGACATATATCTGGCTAGCAGGCTTTAATAATGTAGAACTGCCAACAAGTGACAACCTTTCCATGGCATAACATTTTGTGTGTGTGGGGAGGGGGGTGTAAGATGATGTATTCTATGTAGAAGCAGCAGCACTTTTAAATTGTCCACAACAAAGTATCTATCCTCTCATAATCTCCCTCTCCTCAACCCCACATCTTTACAGAAATATATATACAGTATAGCAATAATTGAATGTAAAATATGAATTATAGCATATCATTTATCTTTTTATATTAAAATAAAGGGTTTTTCCAAAATCTGAATGAGTTATTTATTCTATCCCAGCATTGTCAGTATTTAGGTTGAGCTGCCCTCTGCTGTTGACTATTGAACAATGCAGAAGTATTCAGGGGTATTCTGTGAATCATTTAGTCCCCCCATCATCTAATCTTTTCAAATAAACACATGTCAAATATGGGTGTACATGTGAAAGCCACATTGGTAGTAATTTCCAGACCGAATCTTGCATGAGATAGCTAGCTGGCTCCTCGACTAATGTTGACACATCACACACATGATCATTGTGTAAAGCTATGGCAAGTGGCTCGACGATTATGCTGAAGAGAGGAGTGGACAGTGGTCAGTCCTGCCTCGTGCCATAAGGTTTATGAATTATTATTGAATTTATAACTGAATCTACATAATCTGAAATTACCACTTTTGATTTGGAAGATGGTAGAAGTAAATAATAATCAGACGCTATAATATTGAGACCATGGGACTATAAGGTTCTATCTGGCATTTTGGTAAAAAATGAGTTATTCACGTAGAATTGCTCTTTAGGTGGTCCTTCACATGTGAGAAACTGTATGTCAGATTTTTTTTCTATCTGCGCAAACATCTTTGAACTTTGAGGTTCTAATACTTTAATGTAAGGTGATACACTTATTGAGTCATGAAAGAGGAAGACATCACAAAATAGTTCAGAGATCTTGGACTTGAAAAGTGCTAATTATCTCAAAACTATACATTTTCCAGATAGAACCTTATAGTCCCAAGTCCTTGATTATTCATAGCATTGGTTCTGGTCCTCATTTGCAATTACTTCTATTTTTTTCACCACTTTTTCAGAAGAATGCCATAACTTAAGCTTTTTCTGGTAAAAACAAAGAAATACAGGTGCCTTAGAACATATTAAATTAAAGGCCCATTGGAGAGACATTGCTATAAAAACAATTATGTCAATATGAAAACCTCCACGGAAGGGGTATTTTCCTAAAATTACAAACTTACAACATGTTACATCCCATAATGGAGCTGGAGGAGGTGGCTGTTGTTTTACTTGTGCTATTGTGCTATTGTGGGGGTGCTATTGTGCTATTGTGGGAGTTTTTTCGTGTTATTTGTAGCTTATTTTGTACATAATGGTTCTGCCACCGTCTCTTATGACCTTTAAGAGCTTCTGGATATCAGAACAGCTATTACTCACCTCGTTTTCTCTTTAACGAGTCGGACGCAAACGATTTACTTCAGACACCGGACAAGGCCCAAATCCTCGCCATTCGCATGAAGAGGAGACAGAGATATAGGGGTTGTAGGTCAGGGTGCCATGTACGAATCCAACGGCGAGCTGGTAACCCGCCTCTACCATCAATCCTATTAGCCAACGTGCAATCATTGGATAATAAACTGTCTGAGCTCCGATCAAGACTATCATACCAACGGGACATTAAAAAGTGTAATATCTTATGTTTCACTAAGTCGTAGCTGAACAACGACATGGATAACATACAGCTGGCTGGGTTTTCCGTACATCTGTCACGGCTTTCTTCCTGGGAAGGAGAGGCGGACCAAAACGCAGCGTGGTTAGGGTTAAACATCTTTAATAAAGATGAATACCGAGAAACACTACAAATATACAAAACAATAAATGTGAAAACCGAAACAGTCCTGTGTGGTGAAACAAACACAGACACGGAAATAATCACCCACAAAATACCCAAAGAATATGGCTGCCTAAATATGGTTCCCAATCAGAGACAACGATAAACACCTGCCTCTGATTGAGAACCACTCTAGGCAACCATATACTTTCCTAGACAACTAAACTGAACACAACCCCATTAATCTAATAAACCCATAGACAAGACGAAACACAATAAATCACCCATGTCACACCCTGGCCTAACCAAAATAATAAAGAAAACAAAGATAACTAAGGCCAGGGCGTGACAACATTGACATAGAACAGCTGCCTCCGGTAAGACAAGGGGTGGTGGTCTGTTTCTATTTGTTAATAACTGTGCACAAAATCTAATATTAATGAAGACTCAAGGTTTTGCTCACCTGAGATAGAGTATCTCATGATAAGCTGTAGACCACACTATCTACCAAGAGAGTTTTCATCAATATTTTTCATAGCTGTCTATTTACTACCACAAACCGATGCTTGCACTAAGACCGCACACAACTAGCTGTATAAGGCCATAAGCAAACAAGAAATTGTACCAGTGAATCACTCAATAAGGAAGTGGCCAGATGACGCAGATGCTAAGCTACAGGACTGTTTTGCTCGCACAGACTGGAGTATGTTCCGGGATTCTTCCGATGGCATTGAGGAGTACAGCCACTGGCTTCATCAATAAGTGCATCGATGAAGTCGTCCCCACAGTGACCGCACGTACATACCCCAACCAGAAGCCATGGATTAAAGGCAATTTCCACACTAAACTAAAGTGTAGAGTTGCCGCTTTCAAGGAGCAGGACTCTAACCCGGACGCTTATAAGAAATCCCGCTTTGCCTTCCGACAAACCATCAAACAGGCAAAGCGTCAATACAGGACTAAGATGGAATCCTACTATACCGGTTCCAATGCTCATCGGATATAGCAGGGCTTGCAAACTATTATGGACTACAAAGGGAAGCACAGCTGTGAGCTGCCCGGTGACACGAGCCTACCAAACAAACTAAATTACTTCTCTGCGCGCTTCGAGGCAAGCAACACTGAAGCATGCATGAGAGCACCAGCTGTTCCGGACAACTGTGTCATCATGCTCTCCATATCCGCTGTGAGTTTTTAAACAGGTCAACATTCAGGTTACCAGGATGTGTACTCCGAGCATGCGCTGACCAACTGGCAAGTGTCTTCACTGACATTTTCAACCTGTCCCTGACCAAGTCTGTAATACCAACATGTTCCAAGCAGACCCAAGAACACCAAGGTAACCTGCCTAAATGACTACCGACCCATAGCACTAACGCCTGTAGTCATGAAGTGCTTTCAAAGGCTGGTCATGGCATACATCAACACCATTATCCTAGAAACCCTAGACTCACTCCAATTGCATTCCGCCCCAACAGATCCACAGATGATGTAATTTCTATTGCACTCCACACTGCCTTTTCCCACCTGGACAAAATGAACACCTACGTGAGAATGCTATTCATTGATTACAGGTCAGGGTTCAACACCATAGTGCCCTCCAAGCTCATCACTAAGCTAAGGACCCTGGGACTGAACACCTCTCTCTGCAACTGAATCCTGGACTTCCTGATGGGCCGCCCCCAGGTGGTATGGGTAGGTAACAACACATCTGCCACGTTGATCCTCAACACAGAGGCCCCTCAGGGGTGCATGCTCAGTCCCCTCCTGTACATCCTGTTCACTCATGACTGCATGGCCAAGCACGACTCCAATATCATCATTAAGTTTACCGACGACAAGACAGTGGTAGGCCTGATCCCCGACTACGATGAGACAACCTATAGGGAGGAGGTCAGAGACCTGGCCGTGTGGTGCCAGGATAACAACCTCTCCCTCAACGTAATCAAGACAAAGGGAGATGATTGTGGACTACAGGAAAAGGAGGGTCGAGCACGCCCCCATTCTCATCGACGGAGCTGTAGTGGAGCAGGTTGAGAGCTTCAAGTTCCTTGGTGTCCACATCACTAACAAACTGTCATGGTCCAAACACACCAAGACAGTCGTAAAGAGGGCACAACAAAACCTATTCCCCTTCAGGAGACTGAAAAGATTTGGCATGGGTCCTCAGATCCTCAAAAGGTTCTACAGCTGCACCATCTAGAGCATCCTGACTGGTTGCATCACTGCTTGGTATGGCAACTGCTCAGCCTCCAACTGCAAGGCACTACAGAGGGTAGTGCGTACGGCCCGGTACATCACAGGGGCCAAGCTTTCTGCCATCCAAGACCTCTATAACAGGCAGTGTCAGAGGAAAGCCCTAAAAATTGCCAAAGACTCCAGCCACCCTAGTCATAGTCTGTTACTGCTACTGTACGGCAAGTGGTACCGGACCGCCAAGTCTAGGTCCAAAAGGCTTCTTAACAGCTTCAACCCCCAAGACTCCGGAACAGCTAACCAAATGGCTACCCGGATTATTTGCATTGACCCCTCACCCCCATTTTTACACTGCTGCTACTGTCTTTTTATTGTCTAAGCACAGTCACTTTACCTCTACCTACATCTACATATTACTTCAATTACCTCTACTAACCTGTGCACCCGCACACTGACACTGTACTGATACCCCCTGTATATAGCCTCGTTACTGTTATTTTATTGTTGCTCTTTAATTATTAGTTATTTTTATATTTTCTTCTCTTTTCATTTTTATTGATTTATCATTTACTTCATTTTATTTAGTAAATACTTTCTTAAAATGCATTGTTGGTTAAGGGCTTATAAGTAAGCATTTTGCTGTAATCTGTGCATGTGACAGATAACATTTTATTTTATGTTATTCAAAATTAAGAAGTAGTTTACTGACTTTAGGTATCAGAGACCAGAAAAATATATCAGTTTACTCATCCAGAGCTAGGCTTTGTTGCTTGTTCTCAGGGGATCAGGGGTGAAAGCAAGCCAGTACTTTCTCGTATGGAATACATGTCACATGGAATGACGCTGGAGAGACAAAGCAGGAACGGGGATTCAAACATTTAATAAAGAACGTACATGGAACGAGACAGGAACAGCATCAGCATAGAAGAAAAGAAAGACAATAAAACAATGCATCAGCAGGGAACAGAGCAGGGAAACTGACAAAAATAGGGGAGGTAATAAACTGATGATAAGTGAGTCCAGGTGAGTCCAATATCGCTGAAGCGCGTGACGAGGGAAGGCAGGTGTGCGTAATTGATGGCAGGAGTGCGTGATGCAGGGCAGCCTGGCGCCCTCAAGTGCCAGGGGAGGGAGGAGAGGGAGCAGATGTGACAGTACAAGCAAAATAAATAGTGCTGGTACAGCGTACCGGTAAAACATGAGCTTATCACAATAATTAAAACAAAGATGAATAGAAAACTGTAGGCTATTACACCATCATTTATCATTTGCCTGTCAGAGCATGCAAAAGTAGCAAAGCGCTTGAAAACAGGTGGTATAAGTGGTGTGGTTCTACATGAACACAACATTCTTGCCAATGCAAAGATGACTGGCTGGGGTTGAGACGCGTGCGGACAGCAGTGGACATGCATCAAACATTTCAGGCTAAAAGTGTGCCTAATGCCAGTCAACAAATGTCATTACATTATTTGGTGTTTTAATTGACGTCTCTTTCCATTCATCAAATGGCAGGTGCCATGATTTGAATTATTTTGGATTGTACAGATGTGCACAGGTAGCCTACCTTTTGAAGTGATTTGTTTAACCATCATATGAAACCATAAATTCCTGGTTACAGTTTAATTACATGTCTTTACTATTCAGCTCATTAAAAAAATCCACATAGGAGGTCCAATACAGGGAAGAAAAGGATATAGTGTACTTGTCATTTTAGTGAACTATTGCTTTAAAAATGTGTGATGAACATGAATTAATATATTTGATGATATGATTAGAAAGAATGAAGGGTATTTTCTTTTAATAGTCATTAAATGTCTACTTTTCTACTTAAATAATTTTAACATTCTGTACCAGACAGAACCTTTTTACTAAACCCAGATTGACATTACAGAACTACAAGGTTCAATTTGCAATTGCAATCCTCTAAAAAAATGGTTTAAAAAATGTCTCAGGATTTGCGCTTTAATTAACTGGCTCACCAAGAAACAAATATAAAAATGGTATATATTTTTTATAACTATTTGTTTTTATACTGAAATGCCTACTTAAAATGTGAAAAAATAAAGCATTGCAAACATCTCAACCAGACGGTTGAGTTGTCCAATTAGGAATTAGTATTAGGATTTGCATAGACTTTTAAAATCATCAAAAAATGACTTAACATTATGTCTGCTTCAGTTCCTTATAATGGAAGATACATTTGTGTGCCAAAACATGAACATTAAAATATACAGTACCAGTCAAAAGTTTGGACACACCTATTCATTCAAGGGTTTTTCTTTATTTGCACTATTTTCTACATTGTAGAATAATAGTGAATACATCAAAACTATGACATAACACATATGGTATCATGTAGCAAGCAAATAAGTGTTAAAGAAATCAAAATATATTTCAGATTTTAGATTCTTCAAAGTAGCCAGCCGTTGCCTTGATGACAGCTTTGCACACTCTTGGCATTCTCTCAACCAGCATCATGAGGTAGTCACCTGGAATGCATTTCAATTAACAGGTGTGCCTTGGTAAAAGTTAATTGTGGAATTTCTTTCCTTTCCTAATACATTTGAGCCAATCATTTGTGTTGTGACAAGTTAGGGGTGGAATACAGAGATAGCTCTATTTGGTGAAAGACCAAGTCCATGATATGGCAAGAATAAGCTAAGAGAAATGACAGTCCATCATTACTTTAAGACATGAAGGTCAGTCAAGAACTTTGAAAGTTTCTTCAAGTGCAGTCGCAAAAACCACCAAGCGCTATGATGAAACTGGCTCTCATGAGGACCACCACAGGAAAGGAAGACCCAGAGTTACCTCTGCTGCAGAGGATAAGTTCATTAGAGTTACCAGCCTCAGAAATCTGCAATTAACTGCACGTCTGATTGCAGTCCCAGTAACATACACATCTCTACATTAACTGTTCGGAGGAGACTTGGTGAATCAGGCCAAACTTTTGTCCAAACGTTTGACTGGTATGTATGTAAATTAATGCATTAACTGTTAATAATGGTGCCCATAATACCTGTAAAATTAAATGTACTGAAACATATTGAAGATAACAGGCAAACAGTAAATACTGAAATGAATATGAAAATATTATTCTATTTACACAGACCAAAAACAATATTTCTCCATTGTCCAAATAACATTAATTTAATGGGTAACTCAACCAACTGGTAGACAACATTTTTCTAGAGTTGTTAAAATGATAAAACAACATTTGAATAATTTCATAATTCCAAAACTATGTTTTAGAGGTCAACAACATTTTACAGTCTTGTAATTTCCAATTTTATATACAGTGCCTTCGGAAAGTATTCAGATCCTTCGACTTTTTCCACATTTTGTTACGTTACAACCTTATTCTAAAATTGATTAAATCGTTTTTTTCCACGCATCAAATATAAACACAATACCGCATAATGACAAAGCAAAAACTGCTTTTTTAATAAGGTTTACTAATTTATTTAAAAATCAAAAAAACGGATATATCACATTTACATAAGTATTCAGACCCTTTAGTCAGTACTTTACTCATTACTTTGTTGAAACACCTTTGGCAGCGAATTCAACCTTAAGTCTTCTTGGGTATGAAGCTACAGGCTTGGCACACCTGTATTTGGGGAGTTTCTCCCATTCTTCTCTGCAGATCCTCTCAAGCTCTGTCAGGTTGGATGGGGAGAATTGCTGCACAGTTATTTTCAGGTTTCTCCAGAGATGTTCGATCGAGTTCAAGTCCAGGCTCTGGCTGGGCCACTCAATGACATTCAGAGACTTGTTCCGAAGCCACTCCTGCATTGTCTTGGCTGTCTGCTCAGTGTCGTTCTCCTGTTGGAAGGTGAACCTTCACCCCAGTCTGAGATCCTAAGCACTCTGGAGCAGGTGTTCATCAAGGATCTCTCTGTACTTTGCTCTGTTTATCTTTGCCTCGATCCTGACTAGTCTCCCAGTCCGTGCCGCTGGCAAAACATCATCACAGCATGAGGCTGCCACCACCATGCTTCACCGTAGGGATGGTGCCATGTTTCCTCCAGAACTGAAACTTGGCATTCAGGCCAAAGAGTTCAATCTTGGTTTTATCTGACCAAAGAATCTTGTTTCTCATGTTCTAAGAGTCCTTTAGGTGACTTTTGGCAAACTCCAAGCGGGCTGTCATGTGCCTTTTACTGAGGAGTGGCTTCCGTCTGGCCACTCTACCATAAAGGTCTAATTGGTGTAGTGCTGCAAAGAGGTTGTCCTTCTGGAAGATTCTCCCATCTCCACAAAGGAAGGCTGGAGCTCTGTCAGGGCCCTTCTCCCCTGATTGCTCAGTTTGGCCGGACGGCCGGCTCTAGGAAGTGCTTCCAAACTTCATACATTTAAGAATGATGGAGGCCATTGTGTTCTTGGGGACCTTCAATGCTGCAGAACATTTTTGGTACCCTTCCCCAGATCTGTGCCTCAACACAATCCTGTCACTGAGCTCTACGTACAAATTCTTCGACCTCATGGCTTGGCTTTTGCTCTGACTTGCACTGTCAACTGTGGGACTTTATATAGACAGGTGTGTGCCTTTCCAAATCATGTCCAATCAATTGAATTTACCACAGGTGGACTCCAATCAATGATGATCAATGGAAACAGGACTTGAGCTCAATTTCTAGTCTCATTGCAAGGGTTCTGAATACCTATGTAAATAAGGTATTCCTGTTTTCTGTTTTTAATACATTTGCAAACAAATCTGAAAACCTGTTTTCGCTTTGTCATTATGGGGTATTGTGTGTAGATTGATGAGGAAATGGTTTTATTTGGTCATTAACATAACAACATGTGGAAAAAGTCAAGGGGTCTGAATACTTTCTGAAGGCACCGTATAATTAATACTGAAAATGTGTGATTAATGAGGTTTGGTTTGCTACAGGTTCACTGCCTGCCAGCTGGCTCAGCACAACAACAGTTCATGACTGAGGGCTGGCCTCCCCGACCAACATCCATGCCAAAACCCTCATACAAATTCTAACTACTACCACCCCTGCCAACATGTTTGTAAAGTGGTGGTAAGCTGAACCTCGTGAATTTAGTAATAGTACAAACTTTGGAGAGGTGTGTGACCACTTGGAGACGCCAGTTAGATCTTTTACGCAAACCCTTGTAAGTATTTTGTCTTATTTTGCACCTACCTCACATTTTCCATAAATATTGTTATTATGTTACTGAATGTACAGTGTCCAAACTATTTTCAGTAAAGGATTAAGGAAAATGTTTTCACAAAAATGTGTTTGTTCACGGAAAATAATTTAAAAGTATGCATTAATTAGGAGTCTGTAATATAAAAGTTGGCAAAAATTAATGTAGACATTAATAAATGCATTTCTATATCTTCCAAAACCTTTCAAACAATAGTGGAGAATAACAAACATTGTGGTGCAGTGGCTTCAAAACAGTGCACCCTGTCAGTCATAATTTATATACATAACTGTCAAAAAGAAACATGAGGTGACAGAGGTTGGTTGAGTGGTAAAACCGTCAACTCTAGAGAACACATATCCCCTACTGGAGACTGGGGTTCAATTCCTGTTTCTGTTTTGTCCACCATGCCAATCACCCACTATTCTTCCTAAAAAAAGGCAATGGAATTCCATTTTGCTTTTAAAAACTAACATGAAAAATTGACTGCACACACAATGCCAAAATGGACTAGCCTACATCACTCAAGTTACAATCTGAAGCTGTTGTGATAGAGGAATTAAATTCCTATATGTTTAATACCCAATTAAATTAATACACTCAGCCCATTTCTAAAGATTTGTAAGAAACGTATTTGCATAAAATGGGCGGAGACCAGTCTCAAAATCAAGCACTAGCGTTTATTCTCGAGAGTACTGAACATGATACAATTTACAACAGGTTATAAACTGAACATGACGTCATTAGGTTTTGAACTGTCCCGTCTCTCCACCACTCCGGTACAATGGCAGTATAGTTCTCAAGCCTTCCTATATCCTACAGATAATTTATGACCAAGCCAAGGTATTCCTGTGTAGATAAGCATTCTAGCCAGTCTGACAAGGAACAGACAGTCATTGTTCTAATTCTTGATTATAATTACACACATTATATTTAGTACTAGGATTAAAAGAAAATTCATACATCTATACAGTAACATAATAGTATTCTGATTAGTCAGTCCTGATTGAAATGTATACATAATTAGTCAGAATCCCTTAACAAATTGCCAATTATTTTTCGTGGAGTTTGATTTCACCAGAGGCCTCCAACCTTGTAACCATGTTTGGGAGTTTGGGTTGGGAGTGTTACCATGTTCAGGGTTTTGGATAAAAGGCTGTGATGCTGTTTCAGTCTTGAGGGGTGGAAGAGAACTCAGAAACCAAAGAGAGGACCCTGTGGAAGATCATCTCACCCTTTTTGTTAGTGTTATACTTCAACAATTTATGTCAGGGACAATCCGTCTTATGTTATCTAATGTGCTTGTTGTGATGCTGATGTTTTATGTTAGAGTTGAAAGTGTTATTGTGTCCATTGTATCTACATCTATTGAATTATACAACATTGAATTATAGTCAGTTGTTGTTCTCTTTTATGAAATATATTATGTTGGTTTGTTTTTGGTTTCTTTTTGAACTTTTTCATAAAATAATTTGGTTAAATATATTGACAGTATTTGTTCCAAAACAGTAAGTATTTAATGAGAGGCAGGGTAATGAACAAGGATTATCAAATTGTATTTGTTGCTTGGTAGACCTTTTCTTAAAGTCATAATACCACTGGTATTTATTTGGTATTTATTATTAAATAACTTTATTGCATTCTCCTGCAGGTTGTGACATTCACTCTGGGTGGCAAATGGAGAACCACACCTACCCTAAGAACATGTTCCTCCTGGAGGGGTTAAAGGTCACTCAACAGTCCTCCTACCCTGCCTTCATCCTTCTCCTCATCATCTACATCTTCACGATGGTATCCAACATCGGCCTCATACTACTGATCTCCATGGAGAGGAGCCTGCACCAGCCCATGTACATCCTCTTCTGCAACCTACCTCTCAATGACGCTCTTGGAGCCACGGTTATCATCCCTCGTTTACTGAGTGACATATTTGTGGCAAGCGCAGAACGCTACATTAACAACGTTGCGTGTGCCATCCAAGCATTTTGCGCCCACATGTTTGGCACAACATCACATACAATACTGATTATCATGGCCTTCGATAGATATGTGGCCATCTGCTACCCCCTGCGATATGCCACCATCATGACCAACAGGATGATCGCAAAACTGACTTTTTTTGCCTGGGGGTCTGCCTTTCTGCTTGTGGGGGTCCTCCTGGGCCTCACACTCAGCCTGTCACGATGCAGATCTGAAATCTTCAACCCCTTCTGTGACAATGCCTCGTTATTCAAGCTCTCCTGTGAAAGCGTTATTATTAACAATATCTATGGACTCACTTTTACCATCCTACTCCTGGGGTCCTCCATAGGGAGTGTGACACTAACATACCTTAAGATAGCTATGGTGTGTGTGAGAAACAAAAACAGGGTTCTGAATAGCAGGGCCTTGCAGACCTGCTCCACACACCTGTCTGTGTACATCATCATGCTGGTGTCCGGTTTCATCATCATCTTTCTCCATCGCTTCCCTCAGTGGGCCGACCACAGGAAACTGTCAGCCATTATGTTTCATGTGGTTCCTCCTTGGCTCAATCCTATTATATACGGTCTGCAGACCAAAGAGATCAGACAGAAAATCTTCAACAAGTTTCAAAATAATAAAGTGACTGTATGATGAATGGTTGTAAGAAAAAAATATGTATTAATTCTTATTCTCCCTCTCTCTCTCGTTATGAAAAGCCAACTGACATTGGTGTTGAATTGTTGCACCCTCTAGGCCATGGGTTCACATTTTCACTGGAGGCCCCTTTCCAGCATTGGGGAACATCACCCCCCCAGCACATGTGCACATGTGCGACATCTATTTCTATGGGCACAGGCACTGTTCATGACACAAACTGTTCCCACCCCTCTTATTGGTGGAGAGAATTTAGCACGTCAAGCTAATTTACAGAGTAGTCATGGATTGTGCAACTTCAATTGTTTAGTTGAAGTGGAGCTGGCAGCATTTTATCAACATGAAATCTTTTTATTTTTTTCACTGACAAGCGAGCACTTAGATATGGTCATTTTCATGTTTTCATAAATTTTGAGAATTTTGGGGAATTACGTATACTAAAGCATTTGTAAAAATTATATTTGACTGATTTTCAACGGAAATATGGGCAGGGTCTCTAGTTTTTTTTTGTGGGGGCCTTACCGTTAAACACTTCCGGACAATATTTTGTATTTAGCTAACTAACTCACTATCACAACTTCCAAAACATGGATTCACGCAAAATGTGCCTTTTATGTTCAGTAAGGGATGCCACAATAACTGACAGAAAAGAAAGCTGTTCATGGAGCAGGAGTGTTTTAACCACCAAACATTTTAGAGGAGGGAGTGCTGTTGCGGTAAAGCAAGCGGTAGCGGAGCGCCAAGTCTAGGTCCAAAAGGCTTCTTAACAGCTTCTGCCCCAAGCCATAAGACTCCTGAACAGCTAATCAAAGGGCTACCCAGACCCCTCTTTTACACTGCTGCTACTCTCTGTTTATTATCTATGCATGGTCACTTCTACTCTACCTACACGCACATATTACCTCAATTACCTCGACTAACCGGTACCCCCGCACATTGAATCTGTACTGGTACAGTGCCCCCTGTATATAGCCTCGCAATTGTTATTTTACTGCTGCTGTTTAATTATTTGTTACTTCTATTTTTTACAGAACACATTTTTCTTCACTTCTTAAAGCATTGTGGTGAAGTGCTTGAAAGTAAGCATTTCACTGTAAGGTTTACACCTGTTGTATTCGGGGCATGTGACAAATAAAATGTGATTTGATTTATGTTGGCCACATACCACACCCCCACGGGCCTTATTGCTTAAATATATACTGTATATAGTTTCCTGTTCAATCTGATTAATTTTAATGCTCCTACATGTATTGTACCTTTGTCTGTTCCTGCTTATAGTTCCGTAATTTCCGGACTATAAACCGCTACTTTATTCCCACACTTTGAACCTCGCGGTTTATACAATGACGCGGCTAATTTATGGATTTTTCCCGCTTTCACAAGATTCATGCCGCCAAAAAACTGAGCACCGTCACATAATGTGACGTAAATCGAGCCCGCTCAAACTTCCCATCATTCTGTTTACGGTAGTAATTTTGTCACCCTCATCATCGCAAAGACACGGAGAAATGCATATGATGCAGCTTTCAAGTTGAAGGCGATCGATCTGCTGTTGGAAAAGGAAATAGAGCTGCTGCATGGGAGCTTGGCCTTAATGAGTCGATGATAAGACGTTGGAAACAGCAGCGTGAGGAACTGACTCAGTGCAAAAATACAACAAAAGCTTTCAGAGGGAAGAGAAGCAGATGGCCCAAAGTATTTGCAGCCACTCGACATCAGTGTAAATCGTGCATTTAAGGTGGCGCTCCTTGTTCAGTGGGAGGCTTGGATGACAAGTGGGGAGAAATCCTTCACTAAAACGGGCCGCAGGCGAAGAGCATCTTATGGTCAAGTCTGCCAGTGGGTCCTGACAGCGTGGAGCATTGTCAAAAAATCCACTATCATCAACGGGTTTCGAAAGGCTGGACTGCTGCGTGTTGAAGGGGCAGCATGAGCTCAGCTGGGTATTTGGCTCCGGATGAAAGTGATGAGAGCGACAAAGAAAACGATCCAACATCGGATGAAGCAATTCTGAGGCTATTCAACTCCGACACCGAAGGAGATGACTTCAGTGGTTTCAGTGCACAGGAGGAGGAAGATAGTGACCAATGACTTTCTTGGTAGGCTACTGTTTTAATTTTTGTTACAAGCCGTGTTTCGTTAAAGCCTATTTATTTTTGTTACAAGCCGTGTTTAGTTTAAAGGCTGTGTAAAGTTAATTTGTTTCAATGTACCGGTAGGCACCTGCGGCTTATAGACATGTGCGGCTTATTTATGTACAAAATACATATTTTTTAATAATTCAGTGGGTGCGGTTTATATTCAGGTGCGCTTAATAGTCCTGCAATTACGTTACAGGGATCCACTAGGATCAGGGGTGGGCAAATTCCAGTCCTCGAGGGCCTGATTGGTGTCACAATTTTGCCCCAGCCCCAGCTAAAACACCTGACTCCAATAATCACCTAATCATGATCTTCAGTTTAGAATGCAATTTGATTAATCAGCTGTGTTTGCTAGGGATGGAGAAAAAGTGTGATACCAATCAGGCCCTCGAAGACTGGAGTTGCCCACCCCCACATGGTGCTGCAATCATTCCAAAATGTCTCTAACAGACCAAGAGGGAAGACAACTGTTTATCAAGTGCCACATTGTTTTTCATAATTTGTGCCACTTGAAAACCAAACCCAGAATCAAACTGAAAACACATTTGAAACCCTCCTATTCCTTAATTTCAAAATGTTAAGTATTAAAGAAAATGTCAACAAAGTGTAATTTCATAGTGTTTTTATTAACACCCTAATTTGCCAAGTGCAAGATGAGTTACGGTATGCTCAGTTCATGAAGTGCTATATGAAAAGAGCTAAACAATTAAAATATTCATAAATCATAAGGACTTATCCTTAGGCATTAGATAAACATGTATGAAGAGAGCTGTACAAGGCAAGACATAAAACAATTATGCAAATATAATCATGTAAATATGCATATGAAGGGAACTGTGCAAGACAAAAAAATAAAGTGTTATGCTTAGATAATAAGGTAGAGCTGACAGAGAGACCTTAAATATGAGAACTATTTAAAAACACAAAGTATTAGGCCCTGAGCCTAAATACCACATAGTTTAACATATTTGGAGCACAGAGTTAGTCTGCCTGACTGGAACTCATATACTGTCCTTGTCAGCAGATGTATGAAATACAATGTCTTCAGTTCAGGGATAAAATCAGCACTGAAATTCACATCAACAATAACAACCTGCCCGGATGGAGCCCAGACAGTAGTTTGCATCTCTCCAGTCCTGTGCAGAACATGCCCATTTGCCCCTGCATGTAGTAACCCAAAAAAATCAAATGCGAGTGTAGCGAAATGCTTGTGCTTCTAGTTCCGAAAATGCAGTAATCTAACCTAACAATTCCAAAACTAATACCTTATACACACAAGTGTAAAGGGATAAAGAATATGTACATAAAGATATATGAATGAGTGATGGTACAGAACGGCATAGGCAAGATGGAGTAGATGGTATAGAGTACAGTATATACATATGAGATGAGTAATGTAGGGTATGTAAGCAAAGTGGCATAGTTTAAAGTGGCTAGTGATACATGTATTACATAAATATGCAGTAGATGATATAGAGTCCAGTATATACATACAGTATACATATGAGATGAGTAATGTAGGGTATGTTAACATAATATTAAGCAGCATTGTTTAAAGTGGCTAGTGATATATTTTTTACACCAATTTCCATCAATTTTCATTATTAAAGTGGCTGGAGTTGAGTCAGTGTGTTGGCAACAGCCCCTCAATGTTAGTGGTGGCTGTTTAACAGTCTGATGGCCTGGAGATAGAAGCTGTTTTTCAGTCTCTCGGTCCCTGCTTTGATGCACCTGTACTGACCTCGCCTTCTGGATGATAGCGGGGTGAACAGGCAGTGGCTCGGGTGGTTGTTGTCCTTGATGATCTTTATGGCCTTCCTGTGACATCGGGTGGTGTAGGTGTCCTGGAGGGCAGGTAGTTTCCCCCGGTGATGGGTTGTGCAGACCTCACTACCCTCTGGAGAGCCTTACGGTTATGGGCGGAGCAGTTGCCGTACCAGGTGGTGATACAGCCCGACAGGATGTTCTCGATTGTGCATCTGTAAAGGTTTGTGAGTGCTTTTGGTGAGAAGCCAAATTTCTTCAGCCTCCTGAGGTTGAAGAGGCGCTGCTGCGCCTTCTTCACGACGCTGTCTGTGTGGGTGGACCAATTCAGTTTATCCGTGATGTGTACGCCGAGGAACTTAAAACTTACTACCCTCTCCACTACTGTCCAGTCGATGTGAATAGGGGGGTGCTCCCTCTGCTGTTTCCTGAAGTCCACAATCATCTCCTTTGTTTTGTTGACGTTGAGTGTGAGGTTATTTGCCTGACACCACACTCCGAGGGCCCTCACCTCCTCCCTGTAGGCCGTCTCGTCGTTGTTGGTAATCAAGCCTACAACTGTAGTGTCCGCAAACTTGATGATTGAGTTGGAGGTGTGCATGGCCACGCAGTCGTGGGTGAACAGGGAGTACAGGAGAGGGCTCAGAATGCACCCTTGTGGGGCCCCAGTGTTGAGGATCAGCGGTGTGGAGATGTTACCTACCCTCACCACCTTGGGGCAGCCCGTCAGGAAGTCCAGTACCCAGTTGCACAGGGCGGGGTCGAGACCCAGGGTCTCGAGCTTGTTGACGAGTTTGGAGGGTACTATGGTGTTAAATGCTGAGCTGTAGTCGATGAACAGCATTCTCACATAGGTATTACTCTTGTAAGATGGGTTAGGGCAGTGTGAAGTGTGGTTGCGATTGTGTCGTCTGTGGACCTATTTGAGCGATAAGCAAATTGGAGTGGGTCTAGGGTGTCAGGTAGGGTGGAGGTGATATGGTCCTTGACTAGTCTCTCAAAGCACTTCATGATGACGAAAGTGAGTGCTACGGGGCGGTAGTCGTTTAGCTTAGTTACCTTAGCTTTCTTGGGAACAGGAACAATGGTGGCCCTCTTGAAGCATGTTGGGACAGCAGACTGGGATAAGGATTGATTGAATATGTCCGTAAACACACCAGCTAGCTGGTCTGCGCATGCTCTGAGGACGCGGCTGGGGATGCCGTCTGGGCCTGCAGCCTTGCGAGGGTTAACACGTTTAAATGTTTTACTCACGTCGGCTGCAGTGAAGGAGAGTCCGCAGGTGTTGGTAGCGGGCCGTGTCAGTGGCACTGTATTGTCCTCAAAGCGGGCAAAATAGTTATTTAGTCTGCCTGGGAGCAAGACATCCTGGTCTGCGACGGGGCTGGTTTTCTTTTTGCAATCCGTGATTGACTGTAGACCCTGCCACATACCTCTTGTGTCTGAGCCGTTGAATTGCGACTATACTTTGTCTCTATACTGACGCTTAGCTTGTTTGATTGCCTTACGGAGGGAATAGCTACACTGTTTGTATTCGGTCATGTTTCAGGTCACCTTGCCCTGAATAAAAGCAGTGGTTCGCGCTTTCAGTTTCACGCGAATGCTGCCATCAATCCACGGTTTCTGGTTTGGGAATGTTTCAATCGTTGCTATGGGTACGACATCGTCAATGCACTTTCTAATGAGCTCGCTCACCGAATCAGCGTATTCGTCAAAGTTGTTGTTGGAAGCAATGCGGAACATATCCCAATCCACGTGATCGAAGCAGTCTTGAAGCGTGGAATCAGATTGGTCGGACCAGCGTTGAACAGACCTGAGCGCGGGAGCTTCTTGTTTTAGTTTCTGTCTGTAGTCTGTAAGCAACAAAATGGAGTCGTGGTCAGCTTTTCTGAAAGGAGGGCGAGGGAGGGCTTTATATGCATCGCGGAAGTTAGAATAACAATAATCTAGGGTTTTACCAGCCCTGGTTGCGCAATTGATATGCTAATACAATTTAGGGAGTCTTGTTTTCAGATTAGCCTTGTTAAAATCCCCAGCTACAATGAATGCAGCCTCAGGATATGTGGTTTCCAGTTTGCATAGAGTCAAATAAACTTTTTTCAGGGCCATCGATGTGTCTGCTTGGGGGGGAATATATACAGCTGTTATTATAATCGAAGAGAATTCCCTTGGTAGATAATGCTGTCGACATTTGATTGTGAGAAATTCTAAGTCAGGTGAACAGAAGGACTTGAGTTCCTGTATGTTGTTTTGATCACACCACGTCTCGTTAATCATAAGGCATACCCCCCCGCCCTCTTCTTACCAGTACGATGGTAGTTTCTGTCGGTGCAATGCGTGAAGAAACCAAGCTGGCTGCACCGACTCCGTTAGCGTCTCTCGAGTGAGCCATGTTTCCGTGAAGCAAAGAACGTTACAGTCACTGATGTCTCTCTGGAATGCTACCCTTGCTCGGATTTCATCAACCTTGTTGTCAAGAGACTGGACATTGGCGAGTAGTATGCTAGGGAGTGGTGCGCGATTTGCCCGTCTTGGGGTTCCAATGTAAGAAATAACACATAAAAAAACAATATACTGCATAGTTTCCTAGGAACTCGAAGCGAGGAGGCCATCTCTGTCGGCGCCGGAAGGCTCCATTAGGCTCCATTAGGTTGCAGCTGAGGAACCCCATCCACCAGCTTCACATCGGTGAGTTTGCCAGAAAACAGTTCCGTCAGAGACTTACTCAGAACAGGACATTTGATTTCTAGACATTCTTTAATTAGAAGTTTAACACTACATCTGGGTTTGCAGAAAGCCATGGCTCCTTGACACACTACTGTGCCTCTACTCGCCAGACTAAACCCACAGCTCTCCCATCCATGTGTAGGCAACCTGCTCGTTCTCCTTGCCATATGTGGTTGCTGAGTTCCCATAGAACCTGGGGAAGAGATGCTCCTGTACAAAGTTGTAGGGATTTGTTGAGGTGTGCAAAGGAACCTTCTTTGCTAAGCTAGCAGTGATTCAAAGTTTACGTGCATCATACTACGCATTGGAAGGAACTCTGTCCTTTAGTGACCTCCTCCAAGCTGGCACGTTTACACTCCTTCAGCTTAGCAAAAACGTAATAAAATGACAAGCTTTTCTGACACTGCATGTTGATTCCATGTACACTATTAGGCTGCTGTAGCTGTGTGGCTGCTGCTGGAACTTGATGACTGGTTTAGCTTTGATGCACTCGTGCAGAAGGCTCCCCATTGGAACATTGGCCCCTTCCAAACTCTTCTTAAGTGCGTTGTGGGAGTGGTACACAGGAGTTGGTGGTAGAGATGGAGAAGCGGCTGGGGTGCTGTCAGAGAACTCATAATTTGGTTTGCGAACTTTAAAACAGATCCCGCTCAACCTTTTTGGAGTGAAATTCTGCTGCGTCCCCAATTTCCACTGGCATTGCTGTACAGGACACCCCTGTCAATCATCCATACCCAGCATTCTGCACCTATTGTTATAATAGTCAATTACAGTATGTAACACTCGTTTACATGGTGTTCACAGTTGACAAGTTTACACAGTTCCGTTTTAACTAGTAAGTTTAGGTTATGTTGGCCTCCTGGGTGGTGCAGTGGTCTAAGATACTGCATCGCAGTGCTAGCTGTGCCACCAGAGATTCTGGGTTCGAGTCCAGGCTCTGTCGCAGCCGGCCGCGCCTGGGAGGCCCATGTGGTGGTGCACAATTGGCCCATCATCGTCTGCGTTAGGGAGGGTTTGTCTTGCAGGGACATCCTTGTCTCATCGTGCACTAGCGACTCCTGTGGTGGGCAGTGTGCAGTGCATGTTTGCCAGGTTTACGGTGTTTCCTCTGACACATTGGTGCGGCTGGTTTCCAGGTTGGATGGGCATTGTGTCAAGAAGTAGTGCGGCTTTGTTGGGTTGTGTTATGGAGGACGCATGGCTCTTGACCTTTGTCTCTCCCGAGTCTGTATTGGAGTTGCAGCGATGAGACAAGACTGTAACTACTACCAATTGGATACCATGAAATAGGGGGTAAAAAATAATTCCTATTTAATTGTAAAACTCACCTTGATTCTGTACCTACCTCATCGACTGCAAGTCTTCGACCTGCCCTGCAACAGAAGAATCCAGGCAGAATGATGATGTGTTTTGCTCTGACTGGGCTGGACATCTGCTTTGAGGTACACCAGATTGTCATCCTCAACTTTGCCGCTGTGAGTGGTGGCTTATTTGATATTGATATTTCTCTGTGCTTTTGTAGCTCCTCATCTCTTTCCCATCCACACTGATTGACAAGAATAAATCATTAAAGATGTCTTCGTTGGTGATATGTGGCCATTTTTTCATATCGTCCTACCACTTTTGAATAATCTGAGGATTTGGCATAGACTTGCCATTTGACTTTAACTTCTTGGATATAGGGGGCGCTCTTTTAATTTATGGATAAAAAAACGTGCCCGTTTTAAGCGCAATATTTTGTCACGAAAAGATGCTCGACTATGCATATAATTGGCAGCTTTGGAAAGAAAACACTCTAAGGTTTCCAAAACTGCAAAGATATTATCTGTGAGTGCCACAGAACTCATGCTACAGGCGAAACCAAGATGAAACTTCAACCAGGAAATGGGACAGAATTTTTGAAGCTCTGTTTCCCATTGTCTCCTTATATGGCTGTGAATGCGCCGGGAATGAGCCTGCCCTTTCTATCGTTTCTCCAAGGTGTCTGCAGCATTGTGACGTATTTGTAGGCATATCATTGGAAGATTGGCCATAAGAGACTACATTTACCAGGGGTCCGCCCGGTGTCCTTTGTCTAAATTGGTGCGTAATCTACAAGCTGCACGCAGTCATCCAGTGATTGAGAGGAGAGAGGAGGCTTTCAACGAACGATATATCATGAAGAGATATGTGAAAAACACCTTGAGGATTGATTCTAAACAACGTTTACCATGTTTCAGTCGATATTATGGTGTTAATTTGGAAAAAAGTTTGGCGTTTTGAAGACTGAATTTTCGTTTTTTTTTGGTAGCCAAACGTGACGCACCACACGGAGCAATTTCTCCTAAACAAATAATCTTTCAGGAAAAACTGAGCATTTGCTATCTAACTGAGAGTCTCCTCATTGAAAACATCTGAAGTTCTTCAAAGGTAATGATTTTATTTGAATGATTTTCTGGTTTTTGTGAAAATGTTGCCTGCTGATGCTAATGCTTAATGCTACGCTAAATGCTACGCTAGCTGTGCTAGCTGTTACACAAATGCTTGTTTTGCTATGGTTGAGAAGCATATTTTGAAAATCTAAGATGACAGTGTTAACAAAAGGCTAAGCTTGAGAGCTAGCATATTAATTTCATTTCATTTGCGATTTTCATGAATAGTTAACGTTGCGTTATGGTAATGAGCTTGAGGCTGTATTCACGATCCCGGATCCGGGATGGCTCGACGCAAGAAGTTAAACGGTTTTCCTTGGTATCATCCCACGACATTTTGACCTAGCTTGCTAAAGTTCGCAAAACGGCAAGAACGCCACAAAGGAATTCCTCCACGAAACAGAACGTTCGGACATTGTTTTGGTTACGGGATCTTAAATAAGGCAAATAGCAATATAGAATGGGAAAGCAGCCGTGCGTTTGGACAATTAATAGACACTTCAGTAAATAAAACCTGTCTTGTTTAGGAACGGAGTCTACGCAGACCGGTGCACCATAGCTAATCAGAGCTACAGTAGGCCTTCATGCAAATAAGAAATTTGCCACACAGGCCTGTCATTAACTTTGAATTGGACTGTGTGTTTACAGGAAGTTGCAACATCACAACTTTAGATTATTCGAACGCATTTGCAAAAAGTGAGAGGAGAGGACTCTTTGAAGAACCTGGCGAACATGTTGGATGTGCTCAACCATGGACCTGGAGAAGATGAGGATGTCATCCAGGTACACAATCACAAACTGGTAAAGGAAGTCGCGCAGCACATCATTAACCAGGGCCTGGAAAACGACCTGAGCATTTGTAAATCCAAATGGCATGACACGGTACTCATAATGTCCATTTGGGGTGTTGACCTCTGTCTTCCACTCATCTCCCTGTTTGATGCGCACCACATTGAATGCGTTCCGTAAATCACTTTTCTTTTTAAACGTAGCTCCCTGGAGTCTCTCAAAGGCTGAGGACATAAGAGGAAGAAGGTAACGGTTCTTGATGATAATGTTATTTAAACCCCGGTAATTGATACAGGGACGGAATCCCCCATTCCTCTTGCCAACAAAGAAACCCGCTCCTGCAGGTGAAGTGGACGGCTGAATAAAACCAGCCGCCAGCGCCTCCTTAATTATCTGTTCATGGCTGCAGTCTCTGGACCTGAGAGAGAATACAGCCCTCCTCCTGGAGGAGTGGTGCCGTGCAGGAGGTCGATGGCACAATCGTAGGACCTGTGAGGAGGCAGTTCGCTGGCCCTTCCTTTACTGAAGACCTGTCCCAGATCCCAGTAATCCCGAGGTACGCGGGAAAGATCAGGCTTGTCATCCCTAGCTGGAGGAACAGGAGAATCAGAAGCCTCCAGACGCGCAGGGCTGGAAAGATGTAGAGCAAGTTACTGGCAGGTGGACTGGCATGAACAATTCCATCTCAGAACACTTCTCAAGGGCCAGTCAATTTGTGGATTATGGATAGAAAGCCACAGATGTCCAAGAACCAGGGGAAGCTCAGGAGAGTCCAACAAATGTAACTGGATAAATTCCACATGATAATCCAGAACTCGTATCTGAATAGGCATGGTGAGTTGCTTCACCTTCCCAGACCCTAGGGGTCGACCTTCCAGCTTAGTGAGAGGCAGCCCCTGTTGGCGAGCTAATGTGTGATCCAGAAACAGGTGGCCCCAAAGTTTATGAAAGCAGGAATGTCCAACTGCCCATTGTCTCACCGCAGGTTGGCCGGACGCAAGGTGCGTACCGTGTCGGCAGCTGAAGATTGTATTTGACTCGCCAGTATTCTCCCGTCTACTCACGAGTCATCCCGTTTCCCGTCAGCTTGGGACAGGAGGCATGGAAATGTCCAGACTGACCACAGTAAAGACAACATTGCTTGTTAATCCTGCACCGTCTCTCCAGAGCAGAAACCTGGTGTGTCCCAATTGCATTGGCTCTTCTGAAAGATATAAAGGAGAACCAGAGCCGAATTGACAACTCTGACGGGGTACAGGACAAGCAGATGCAGCATAAGGCAGTGGAACAAACAAAGAATCGACTCCCTCGGCGGAACCTGAAACACTGGAAACAACTCTGAACCCCTCCGTCCTCTCACGAAGACGTTCCCGAAGCCGGTTGTCAATCCGGATGGCCAGAATGATAAGCTCATCCAGAGAAGTCGGTTCATCCTTGAGAACCTCGCTGAGTCCGTTCAGAAAGGCTGAGTGAAGTGACTCTGTATCCAACCGCTTTCAACGGCAAGCGTCCGAAAGTCAATGGTGTAATCTGCTACCCTCCGGCTGCCGTGTCGAAGCACAATGAGTCTTTGAGCAGCGTTCCTGCCACTGATGGGGTGATCAAAAACCCTTTTCATCTCCTGGGTAAAGCTTTGACAATTAAAATAAATGTCTGAGAGCGGACACAAGAGTTCTTAAATCGTCAGACAATGTCTGCAGTCACGCCTCATGGCGATCAATTTATTTAGTTTTTTATTTAATCTTTATTTAACTAGGCATGTACATGCACATCCAATCACAGTTCCATGGTGGGTGAGAGCCGACCATAAATGGTGGAATTCAGAGTGTTCCTCGGACGACTAAAAGTCCATTGTAGACTTGGGACTACTGTACCAATAATGCAAGTACGAACTCGATTCCAGGCGCATACAAACACAGCAAGCAGGGGTAAGGATAAATCCAGAACTTTTACTTAGTCTTAACAGAAACAAGGCAACCGCACAAGAGCACACTAATAAAACATGAGACCTAAGCAAAGATACAGACCAACAGAGGAACCTAAATAACAAGGCAACCAGGTGAACAGAGAAGGTAATTAAACACAGGAGAATCCAATGAGTAATTATCAGGGTAACCTGAAAACTAGAAAACAGGGTAAGGGCGCCCTCCAGCGGTAACCTAAGGAAACAACAATCAAATAACAGAAACTGTGACACTTCTGGCTTGTACCATTAGTTTTGTCTCATTCTTCTGCATCCGTTGGTACCATTAGTCTGTGTGTTTAATGGGGGCTGAGCTAGAAAGGTGTTTGTGACACAAGGGCGGATCCTGAAGGGACCCGGGGCCAAGTCTTTGTACAAAAATGTCTGTAGAGTCTGAATGGTTTGAGCTGCAAACAATCAAAAGCGATCTATGAAAAGCTGGGACTCTCATGTGACATGCTGTGCTCTATATGACATTCACAAGCTACACAATAGTCGTTAGAAGGGAAGGGTGGGGTTCTTCATAGAAGATCATAGGAAATCCCAGGACGTAGTGTCTATAAAACTGTAATAAGCTCACATAGTTGCTGTCACAAACTCCACACAGTTGTCACTGACTAGTTGGATATTTATTTCCCACTGAGCAAACCATTTCTGTACTTACAGCATTCATATAAATTCATTTTTATCAGGTTTTTATAATAAAAACATATAAACATGCAGATAAATGAAAGTCAGATGGGTCTCGGGACTGATAAGGTTAAAGAAAACAAATCATGGATTACAGTTCTTCTATCAAGTTATAAAATCCTGAACTTCCCTTTAATCTCTCAACATACCTCCTACCCTGACCTAATCCTCTTCCTTATCATCTACATCTTCACCTCGTGGGCAACATCGGCCTCATAGTACTGATCTCCATGGAGAGGAGCCTGCATCATCCCATGTACAGTACATCCTTTTCTGACACTTGTCTCTTAATAACATAGTCGGGGCTACAGCGATGATACATTGTCTGTTAGGGGACATTTTGACCGCAGAACCTGAGCGATATATCACTTACATGGAGTGTGTCATTCAGGCTTTCTGTGCTCATGTTTATGCAACGACATCACACACCGTTATCATGATCATGGCCTTTGACAGGTATGTGGCCATCTGCAACCCCCTGCCGTACACTACCATCATGAACAGCAAAATGGTATTCAGGTTGTCTGTGTCTGCCTGGGGGGTAGCCATAGTCTGAGTGGGGATTCTGCTGGGCATCACAATCCACCTATCACTCTGTAGGTCTAACATATTTAACCCGTACCGAGACAGCGCCTCCTTATTCAAGCTCTTCTGCGAGACCATGTTTATAAATAACATATGTCTTAACATTTACTGTTATGCTGTTTGTCTCGTCCATAGGCAGCATCAGTCTCGCCTATCTGAAGATTGCCATTGTTTGTCTGAGTAGTAGAAAAAGCTCTTTAAACAGCAAGGCCCTGACAACCTGTAGCACATGCTTACTGGTCTACCATATTCTGCTGGGATGTTGGTTATCATCCTCCATCGCTTCCTAGCCTATGCAGACCTGTGCAAACGGAATAGTGTGGTCCCTACCTGTGTCAACCACATAATATATGGTTTACAGACTAAAGAGATTTAACAGAGGATATTTAGGGTGTTCACAGAGCCAAGGTAGCTGCAGGAGTTTGTGTTAAATCTGATGGGAAAATAAATCATATATAATATAATTAGAACTGCAGTGTATGTGTGTGGCGTTCATAAAACAAGGGAGTTTCTTTTCAACCACCACCTGAGGGACCTGTAAGGGTTCTGTTGAATTGGACGCTAACATAAGAGCCATTATTTAATTGATGGTATGCATATTCAAAGCATGTTCTAACAATTAAAACAGAGCTGCCCCGGATTCGGTTAGTACTGATGGAAAAAAATCCTAATGCATCATGCAAATCTACTCTAAAATACATAACTAGGAATAACACTACTACTATGTTTTCAAACTGACATTTATTTTAGGTGGTGCAAAGTTTTGGGGGGTGTTCCATGAATCATTTCTAGATTTAATTTCCGCATGCAAACCATCATTTTATTGTGCAAAGTTTTATTTTAATTTGTGACGCTTGCAGAGAAGGCAGAGGCACAAAACCAAAATCTGTTGGTACACTTTATTTGACAGTGTGCTATTTCTCTGATATTTAGGAATAATATTGCGAGATTGTAATTACACAATAATCACCTAACAATGACTGTTGTTTCTTTGGTATTGATTAAAAACAAGTATAATCACATACCATTTAGTACTGTATCTGATAGTTTGTACAATGCGATTGAACAGGACTTTACAGTTGTTATTTCGGTTTTATCAATAAACTTAAAACTATTAAATCAAATGTATACAGTTGTGCAACCTACACAATGAACCAAATGATAAACACAAATATTGTTTGGTTTCGTTTATAAGTGCATGATAATGAAACATTTAGCTGTTCTGCTTTCCAAACAACAAACAATAATTGGAAACAGTGACTTTGCATTATTTTGGAATCTCTGAAAATGATCACACTTTTTAGCCCATAATAAACTATTTTAAAGGAGCTTGAATTGAATGTTTTGCTGTCAGGACAGTGTGATGAGTGTTTTGCGGCTCTGCGGTGAGACGTCTCTGTGTCGGCAGAAGGCCCTCTTGATGGCCGCTCTCAGCTCCTTGTTCCTCAGGCTGTAGATCATCGGGTTCAGGAAAGGAGTCAGAGCCGAGTACAGCACCGACACGATGATACGCACCTACAACAATAACACAACATGAATACAACATTAAGACAACTGCAGTGCAACAATGATTCCCACAACCACAATATAATAAAAAACAATGATACGCACTTACAACATCAACACAATGTTATCTAACCTTATCACAATGTTATTAACAGTATGACCTTGATCATATTCAACCATAAACATATACATAGCATTAATAGGGATGGTTGGATTCCATTTAAATTCCAATTATCCTCAACGCTTTTCAATTAGGAAAATGGAATTACAATTGGAATTTCATATACTTTCTTAATTGACTGGAATTGAAATGAAATTGACCCTAACCCTGTTATTGGGATTTTCACAGCACTGACAACATGACACAAATGTACAGTGACTGAAGAGCATCAGTATGTTACACTAAAATAATACAACAGTGCCATCTCCTGGTGGGAATGCCTTTTGCATACCATGAGACATCAACAGTGAAAGACAAATCAGAGAGGACATGTGTAACCAGAGTAATGGCGCAAATATCCGTCAAATTCTTCAACTGGTGAATGTAAGATCACAGTGTTGACTGAAGATTGTCTGATGGAGGAGTTAAACAGTCCTTAAAACAGGGAAAGGAGGAGGGGGAGAAAGAGGATGAAGAGGAGGGTCACCTCTGGAGAGAAGTTTCCCACACGGTAGGAGATATAGACAAATGAAGCAGAGCTGTAAGAAATGGACACAACCGTCAGGTGGGCGGCACAGGTGCTAAATGCCTTCAGTCGCTCTGCGGTGCCCATTTTAGCTATCTTCACACCGATGAGGATGTAGGAAGTGAGGATGAGCACACCCGTGGTGAGCAGTGCTATGAGAGCAGAAGACAGTGACACGATGTTGTCCACCTGAGTGTCCCCACACACCAGCAGCCTCACTGAGGACGGGTCACACCAGCAGTGGCGCACCACGTTGGGTCCACAGTATGAACGCTGCATTGCCATGCTAGTGGTTGGGAAGGTGCAGATGGCACCGAATGTCCAAGCCCCAATGATGAGTAGCAGGCAGACGGGGCGGGTCATCAAAGCAGCATAGCGGAGAGGATTACAGATGGCCACATAGCGGTCGTAGGCCATAGCGGTCAGCAGGGCGCGGCCGGTAACAGACATGTGGATGAAACAGTACATCTGGAGGAAGCAGCCGGGGACGGACACAGTCTTGACCTCAGTCAGGAAGCCTGACAACATGTTGGGGATGGTGACCGTTGTGTAAATCATGTCCACGATGGACAGGTTGTGGAGGAAGAAGTACATGGGGGAGCCCAGCTTCGGGTCGGTCCGGACCTTTAGGACGAGATAAAGAAAGCGGTTAGACAGTGATGTCATAGATCGGCCCAGCGGAGAGTTTTTCCTGACAACATGACTCGACCAGGGGAAACTCTGGGCCCAAGCCATAAATCTCAAGAGTTCTAAACTCCTGACTCCTGAGGAGTATAGTATAGTCTACAGGCCCTTAGAGCAAATTCTAAGTGAGAGGACCTGAACAAAACCCTTTGTTTACTTACACTAACTACAACTCATGGTCTCTTATAACATCATCTCTATCTAATGTTATTGTGATCTGGTTCTGGCTGTGCGTGTACAATGTACAGTACCAGGTAGATGATCATGATGTTTCCACCTAGGATGACGGTGTAGGCCAGCAGGAAGATGATAAACAGGATCATCTTCTTCTCCCCCAGACTGGCCAGGCCCTGGATGATGAAGAAGGCGACAGGGCTGGACTGGGTGCTGTTCATACCTCTGGGCCAGTGGGCCTGATAGGATCTCAGACAAACCTGGTGCAGACAGAGAGATACATGGATACCTTGTAGCCTACAGATAGAAGAAGGTCATTCTTAACAAACATGGCTTCGTACAGTTATGTTCTTGTTACGAAGGTATCTACAATAATATATGGTGTAACTATAATTTCTATGAAAAGTGTTGCCTGTAGAAGCAAAAAATATAACTCTTATTATTTCAGATTTTCAACCTTGGTGGTGTCAGAGTGGGGAAATCTATGATATATTCGATGTGATATAACACAAACATGTGTACTAATTCATAGGAAGTGGTTCTCAATTATGTTCGGTTACAGGCCCAATGCAGTCAAAATTCTGTTTTCCTGTGTTTTGTATCATATTGTACAACAGCTGATAAAACACAGACTGTAAACCTGTGAAGAAACTTGATGAGTATTATTCCCTGATAGTTGCTAGTTGAAAATACAATCTACACAGGACCTTCTAATCGGGAGGTTTTGCATGGGTGGAGTTTTGTATGGATCGAGGCAGTATAATGCCTCGATCCATACAACTGGGAACTTGGAACTCCAACTTCCATCTTCAGTGTGTTCATGACAACTGCGAACTCGAGAAAATTAGCTCAGACTGGGAATCATTGTTTTGAAGAGTTATTGTTTTGAAGAGTTATCCAACTTGGAATTCCAAATTGGAAACTGGCATTTTTGTAGCCCTCCGACTTTGCCACCTGGAGGTCACTGACATCATGATTTTACTTTACTGTTTCCAAGTTCTCAGTTGTCCAGAAAGTAACATTATTAATGGTCAGCTTTAATATTGCAGATAGATTGTTACATCCATCAATGTAATTGTCGGCATAATTTATAATCCCCCACATATATTTTTTGTAAATAGTAAATATATATATATACACATACAGCCACATATGCACAAATATACATACATATACATATAGTAACATTTGTTAATATAGACCAATAACAAACATTTCCAAACCTTTTTGCCAATAACAGATTACTGTTCAGATGACATATTCACCCCCCTCCCCACTCAGACCACTCCCAGACAGTCCTAGATAAATTATTGTTTGAGAAATAGTTTTTTGCTTGAAAAGCTATTTTTGGTTCCTTTTGACAATTTGTATGGAAAAATATTACAGTAAGGTACTTATTTGTTAGCCAGAAATGATTTGATATTGAAATAAAAATGCCTGCATTCGGCCTTTAACAAATCCAGCCAAAAGATTGAACGCTGATTTCAAAATGTGTTAGTGAATGCAAATATTGTGCACTAATCTGTAGAAATCTGATTACTGTAACATAAAAGTTTGTAAACAAAACACACATTTACACTTAACACTCATTTCTAAATAATATATCGTTGAGTTATCTATACAAATTCACATAGTGTTTCCTACGGAAGTATTTTCAGACAAATCCACAAATCCAACTGTTAAAAAACAAAATCTGTATGATAGTTTTGCAGTATTGGAGGGTTAACCTCTTACCTGAGTGAGTGCAGGTCACACTCAGTGATCTTGAAGCTGAGCAGCTTCTTAAATACAATTATTTTACCAGCATCCCATAGTCCCTGTTTTTCCACAGGATGATGTGAGAGGCCGAAGGGACTTGTTATTTATCTAGTTTGTAGGTCGACACTACATTCATTAAGAACTTTCCCTGGAATAATTAAACAAGAGAACTCCAATGCAACGTATGTTTACATTAAACTCTAGGTAAATTGCATCATTACAGAATATTAATCATAAAAAGTAATTTAGCTACTGTATTTAACTCTAATTGGTGTTTGTGTGTATACTTCTCTGGTGAGTAATTAGGTGTGGCCTCATTAGCTGCAAACAGATGTTAAATTGGGATTTTGTTACTGGTGGAACTGTCCGTAAAATCATGTTTAACAACTCTTACTGTGCACTGTCTTCTATTCCTATGGTGGAAGAATAAAGCCCAGAATTCAGCTGTTAACACATGGCATTGTACTTATGACTCTGAGAATATACATTTTTTACTTAGGGAACAGAAACAAATAACTAAACAACTGGACATAAGCAGAAGAAAAAGAGGCCTCAAGGCAAATTTCAAATTTTTCACATTCACATTCAGTGTACACGTTTTGGGCCTCATTTGTTCTCTTGTCAAAAGTTAGGAATAAGGGCTCATTTGAGACACAGACCTTCAGATAAAACAGGTTTTACTCTCCCACAGCCTTGTACAATATCAACATTAGAAATCTGCACTGCTCTAAGCTCCTCTTCCTTTATGTTCTCTGGTCTATCAGAGTTCTTAAATGTACAGTGCCTTTAGAAGGTATTCACCCTCTTGGCATTTTTCCCAGTTTGTTGCCTTACCACCTGGAATTAAAACAGATTTTTGGGGGGGTTGTATAATTTGATTCACACAACATGCCTACCACTTTGGAGATGCAAAATATTTGTTATTGTGAAACAAACAAGAAATAAGACAAAAAAACTGAAAACTTGAGCGTGCATAATTATTCACCCCCCCCTGAAGTCAATACTTTGTAGAGCCACCGTTTGCAGCAGTTACAGCTGCAAGTGTCTTGGGATATGCTTCTATAAGCTTGGCACATCTAACCACTGTGATTTTTTGCACATTCTTCAATGCAAAACTGCTCCAGCTCCATCAAGTTGGATGAGTTCCTGCTGGTGTACAGCAATCTTTAAGTCATACCACAGATTCTCAATTGGATTGAGGTCTGGGCTTTGATTAGGCCATTCCAAGACATTTAAATGTTTCCCTTAAACCACTTGAGTGTTGCTTTAGCGGTATGCTTAATGTCATTGTCCTAATGGAAGGTGAACCTCCATCCACCACCATGCTTCACTGTTTTTGGGATTTTGTTCTCGGGCTGACGAGAGGTGTTGGGTTTGTGCCAGACATAGCATTTTCCTTGTTAGACAAAAAGCTCAATTTTAGTCTCATCTGACCAGAGTACCTTCTTCACTACGTTTGGAGAGTCTCCCACATGCCTTTTGGCAAACAAACATGTTTGCTTGTTGTTTTATTTAAGCAATGGCTTTTTTTCAGGCCACTCTTCCATAAAGCCCAGCTCTGTGGAATGTACGGCTTAAAGTGGTCCTATGGACAGATACTTCAATCTCCGCTGTGGAGCTTTACAGGTCCTTCATGGTTATCTTTGGTCTCTTTGTTGCCTCTCTGATTAATGCCCTCCTTGCCTGGTCCGTGAGTTTGGTGGGCGGCCCTCTCATGGCAGGTTTGTTGTGGTGCCATGTTCTTTCCATTTTTTAATAATGGATTTAACGGTGCTCCGTGGGATGTTCAAAGTTTGAGATATTTTTTAGAACCCAACCCTGATCTGTACTTCTCCACAACTTTGTCCCTGGCCTGTTCGGAGAGCTCCTTGGTCTTCATGGTGCCACTTGTGTCACGCCCTGGTCGAAGTATATTATGTTTGTCTTCATTTATTTGGTCAGGCCAGGGTGTGACATGGGTTATTGTGGTGCGTTTTTGTCTTAGGGTTTTGTGGGGTGTCTAGCATAGTCTATGGCTGCCTGAGGCGGTACTCAATCAGTCAGGTGATTATCGTTGTCTCTGATTGGGAACCATATTTAGGCAGCCATATTCTTTGAGTATTTCGTGGGTGATTGTTCCTGTCTTTGTGTTAGTTGTCACCAGATAGGCTGTATAGGTTTTCACGTTCCGTTTGTTGTTTTTGTATTGTTCATTTTTTCATCGTTATTAAATATATATCAAGAATACCACGCTGCATTTTGGTCCGACTCTCTTTCAACGGAAGAAAACCGTAACAGAATCACCCACCACACTAGGACCAAGCAGCGTGGTGACAGGCAGCGACAGCAGAAGCAGCGAAAGGAGGAATGGACATGGGAAGACGTTTTGGATGGCAAGGGTTGTTACACATGGGAGGAGATACTGGCTGGAAGAGATCGCCTCCCATGGGAACAGGTGGAGGCACTTAGGAGAGCAGAGGCAGCTGGAGAGAGGAGCCGACGATACGAGGGAACACGGTTGGCAAGGAAGCCCGAAAGTCAGCCCCAAAAATGGGGGGGGGGGGCTCAGGGAGAGTGTGGCAGAGTCAGGGTTCAGACCTGAGCCAACTCCCCCTGTTTATTGTGAGGAGCAGCGATCACAGGACTTCTGGACTTGGGAGGAGATATTGGACGGAAAAGGACCTTGGGCACAGCCTGGTGAATATCGATGCCCCAAAGAAGAACTAGAGGCGGCGAAAGCGGAGAGGCGCTGGTATGAAGAGGCAGCACGGCGACGCGGATGGAAGCCCGAGAGTCAGCCCCAAACATTTATTGGGGGGCTCACAGGGAGTATGGCTACGCCAGGTAGGAGACCTGCGCAAACTTCCTGTGCTTACCGGGGGGCTAAAGAGACCGGGCAGGCACCGTGTTATGCTGTGGAGCGCACGGTGTCTCCAGTGCGGGTGCATAGCCCGGTGCGGTACATACCAGCTCTTCGTATTGGCCGGGCTAGAATGGGCATCGAGCCAGGTAAGGTTGGGCAGGCTCGGTGCTCAAGAGCTCCAGTGCGCCTGCACGGTCCGGTCTATCCAGTGCCACATCCACACACCAGTCCTCCGGTGGCAGCTCCCCGCACCAGGCTTCCTGTACGTGTTCTCGGCCCAGTACCACCAGTGCCAGCACCACGCACCAGGCCTTCAGTGTGCCTCGCCTGTTCAGCGCTGCCAGAGCCTTCCTCCTCTACAGCGCTGTTGGAGTCTCCCGCCTGTTTAGCGCTGCCAGAGCCTTCCTCCTCTCCTGCGCTGCCGGAGTCTCCTGCCTGTTCAGCGATGCCCGAGCCGTCCTCCTCTCCTGCGCTGCCGGAGCCTCCCGCCTGTTCAGCGCAGCCAGAGCCTTCCTCCTCTCTGTGCTGCTGGAGTCTCCCGCCTGTTCAGCGCTGCCAGAGACTTCCTCCTCTACAGCGCTGCAGGAGTCTCCTGCCTGTTCAGCGCAGCCAGGGCTGCCAGTCTGCATGGAGCAGCCAGAGCTGCCAGTCTGCATGGAGCAGCCAGAGCTGTCAGTCTGCATGGAGCAGCCAGAGCTGTCAGTCTGCATGGAGCAGCCAGAGCTGCCAGTCTGCAAGGAGCTGCCAGTCTGCAAGGAGCTGCCAGTCTGCAAGGAGTTGCCAGTCTGCAAGGAGCAGCCAGAGCTGTCAGTCTGCAAGAAGCCGCCAGAGCTGTCAGTCTACATGGAGCAGCCAGAGCCGCCAGTCAGCATGGAGCAGCCAGATCCGTCAGTCACTGCCTGGTGCGGCAACTGCTCCGCCCATAACCGTAAGGCTCTCCAGAGGGTAGTGAGGTCTGCACAACGCATCACCAGGGGCAAACTACCTGCCCTCCAGGACACCTACACCACCCGATGTCACAGGAAGGCCAAAAAGATCATCAAGGACAACAACCACCCGAGCCACTGACTGTTCACCCTGCTATCATCCAGAAGGCATGGTCAGTGCAGGTGCATCAAAGCAGGGACCAAGAGACTGAAAAACAGCTTCTATCTCAAGGCCATCAGAGTGTTAACTTCTTGAGTGTAGGGGGCAGGATTTTCGTTTTTTGGCTAACAAACGTACCCATTTGAAACGGCCTATTTCTCAGGCCCAGAAACTAGAATATGCATATAATTGTCAGATTAGGATAGAAAACACACTAATGTTTCCAAAACTGTCCAAATATTGTCTGTGAATATACCAGAACTGATATTGCAGGCGAAAAACCTGCTCTCTGTTCCATTGGATGCCTTGCCTCCATTTAACGGGATATCAACCAGATTCCTTTTCTTATGGCTTCCTCAAGGTGTCAACAGTCTTTAGATATAGCTTCAGGCTTTTATTTTGAAAAATGAGTGAGAAAGATAACATTGGAATTCGTCATTTCTGGTCACAACTTGCAGACTTGTTTCTGAGTTGCTGTGCGTTTTGTTGCCAACCTATTTTGTTAC